>NW_017155517.1:155803-165444 GCF_001652005.2 Ceratina calcarata
AGAATTGCTAATAGCTATGTTGCAGAACAAATAAAATAGCGACTGTTATATAATTACAACATCGTGTGTCCTACGTTATTGATATCTTCGTCAGATGTTTTAAATATTAGGTTGGTAAATGGTAATTGAACTATATAGTCCAAGTAGTTGCCTTCGCAAAACCTTCTCAGACAATACAGACAGTATGAATTTAAAAGGAGACGAGATGGCAAATACGGATTTAGCACCTATACTAAAGACATTTTCAATGTCGATGCGTGTTCAGACAATGACCTTCAGTGTGCAACCTTAAAGTAATGCTTCTTAAGTCACTCTGAATGTGTATGGTATACACACACATATATACTTTAGGCGTATTTGCGTCGTATTAAACTAAATGCATATAGTACGTATATAAGATTAAAGCAGTACACGTAGTAATGGAAATTACGGGTGTAAATTATCATAATATGTACACTCATAAATTATTCCGTTAATTACACAAATGCACGAATGCAAATTTGTATATCTACATGCATTCATTTGGTGAGAATTTTGTAGATCCTCTTAATCTTTAATAACTTCCCATTATCCTCTTTCCCCGTCGCTAAAAAAAGACAAGCTCTTCTCTTAAATGTATTGTAAAGAAATTGCTACGTTTAACAAAACAGTAACATTTTCGAAAGGCGTGTGCATAGCTTCGATGCCTTTTTGTTCTTGAGATAAATCTTTCTTTCCTCTCCACCATATAGTATATGAAGATTTTGCAGCTGTGCGCACCCTAAATACATGGAACGCTCAGTAGAAGCGGTCAACGACGACCTTAGTCGAACACAGGACGAAGTTGTCCGACCTCGCCCGATCAGGCTGACGATAGAAGCCGAGATCGGTCGAGGTGAGACGACGATAGGTTCATTGACCGTCTGACCATGAGCCGCGCCCCACATACGATCCTCTCCACGTTCATCGTCCACGGGTTTTGGTTGTTTTGTTCGTAACCGATACCTCAAGATCAAAGCCGTTTCCCTGGAGAAGGTCCTCGTCCTGCCCATTGAACACCTTCACCTGTGAGCGCAATAAAGGCTGCGCACGTTAATCCGTGCTTCCTGCCATTACAAGTCCATCTATCATAAGACTGCAATGCAACTCTGATTTTTCTTCATTGTTATATAATATGCGAGGAACAATTTATTTTTGTACATTTGTACACTTCTTTACTTTTATATTATTTATGACTTATGCGATTCTGTATTTTACATGATGAATTATGCTTCTAGACGTTTGTTCATAAAATAATGTTGTGATAATGCTAAAGGAGAGATTCTAGAAAACTGAATGAAACACAAGTGTTTGTCTGATGTTCTTTGTTTAATTTGTCATTTGCTAGCCACAAATATACGTCTTTCTTGCTGTGCATATTGTATGCCAAATATGAAGTCCGGATAATAATCAATAAGAGCAGTGTTTTTTGTATGTGTGAAATAACTTTTATGTATTGAGAAGTTTCAATTTAATTAAATAAATGTGTGTTTTATAATTTGTCGGAGTATTTTGTACTTAATGTGTTACTGTTAGTTAGTCTTTTGTTGTCAGGGAGTATAACTTATATTATGAAATCTTTTAAGAAAATAATTAACTAATGAGTGAAGTAAAGTCGTAGTATTATGTAAATTACATAATCACTTCTGTAAACTTCTTAATGTATGTTCACTTATACTGTTTCATTAAGTACAAAAAAGCTGCATATTAATAATCAAATAGGGTAGCATGTATTAGCAATAAATGCTCAAGAGAGTAATTGATGTTCTTATCGTAATTTTTGTTCTGTTTCAGCTTCCTAAAGGAAGATCTGTGTGTGCTGTGATTTATCACTCAGGGGGCCGAAACACGCGCAACAACGGACAACCCCACAGGACCGGGGGGTGCTTCTCGTGTCTCGGGAGGAAGGTCAGGGTCTAAAAAGTCACCTTGACTGTAAAACGAAAAATCATACACGAGTCGCTCCTATTTACACCCAATCCTCTGTGCTCACTGTTATTCACAACATATTGAAAATAAAAAAAATTCGATGCCTTCCAGGGACGATATTCGCTCCCTATCCACTGAGCAACGCTGGATCCCTCCTTCAACTGTTAGACGCGATGCACTCACCCCAGAAAGCAGAAATGATCTCATCTTTAGAAAGGTGCGGGGTATTCTTAATAAGCTTACGCCGGAAAAGTTCGCAAAGCTGAGCAACGACCTGCTCAACGTTGAGCTTAATTCTGATGTGATTCTCAAAGGTGTCATTTTCTTGGTAAGTATCACATTGTTACAGAAAAACACAAATTGGTATTTCATAATTTTTCCTTATGATTATTCAATTAAATGAGATTATAATTACTGATACATTATTCCTCACGTATCAGACATCTCGTACAACTGTTTTTAACATTGTTTTTTTTTCCCTCAGATCTTCGAAAAAGCGCTTGATGAACCCAAGTACAGTTCTATGTACGCACAGCTGTGCAAACGGCTATCTGACGAAGCTGCAAATTTTGAACCACGTAAAGCTCTCATCGAAAGTCAAAAAGGCCAAAGCACATTTACACTCCTACTTCTTAACAAGTGCAAAGACGAGTTCGAAAATCGTTCAAAAGCAAGCGAGGCATTCGAGAATCAAGATGAACTCGGACCAGAGGAAGAGGAACGCCGTCAGGTGGCTAAACGGAAGATGCTTGGTAACATCAAATTCATCGGAGAACTGGGAAAATTGGGAATCGTATCGGAACCGATTTTACATCGCTGCATCCAGCAATTGTTGGAAAAGAAAAGGCGAGGGGGATCCAGGGGGGACACTGCCGAGGATATCGAGTGCCTCTGTCAAATCATGCGTACCTGCGGTCGTATCCTTGACTCGGATAAAGGCCGCGGACTCATGGATCAATATTTCAGACGTATGAACTCCCTGGCAGAGAGCAGAGATCTTCCTCTACGCATCAAGTTTATGCTGCGCGATGTAATTGAGCTACGCCGTGATGGCTGGGTACCACGCAAGGCTACTAGCACTGAAGGTCCAATGCCTATCAATCAAATCCGCAGTGATAACGACGAGTCTTCGAGGGGAAATGGCTTCCATAGACGTGAGGATCGCCTCGGAGCTGAATTCTTAAGGAAAATGGGTCGTAGCGGATTGGACATGGACATGATGGGAAGTATACCATTGACTTCCCCCTCGTTCGGCATGCCATCTCCATTCAGCCCAAACGGATTCTCTGGAACGTCCGGGGTTGGTTATGGCCGCCACAATCAACGTAACCAGCCTGGTTACTATCAGAACCAGAATCGTCATCAGAACAACTATCAAGGAAAACACAATCAACAACAACATAATTCACCTCAAAACTTCAATAACAGTACGTACATCAGCTTATCATTAGGTTACGTTATTTATTTATAATAATAAACATTTGTTTTTACCGGTAACGTAATTTAATTGAATTACAGATAGCAATAAAGAACAATTACGCTTCAATAAAAATAAGATGTTGATTGGACATCCAGAAGAAATATCGCTAAGACCATCAGCTAATTCTATGATGTTTAAGCAAACTAACATCAATCCCAACCTACCTCTCAACAGTGGTACGTATTTTATTGTTACAGTATCATGTAGCTCTTTCAAGTTAAATTAATAGATGTTCATAGTCATTGAATTTGGTTGAAAAAATATAATTAAATATACATGGTTCAACCAATTGTTTTACTTGGATGCATACATGTAGCTTCGCGTCCGTAGTAAAATTATGTAGACTTAGAAAATCGGTAATGATGTTTTAATTCTTAAATTGGTAGATATGTTCACAGGACGGGCATCGGAATTACCTCTCCTACGTACTAGCACATTAAAACCTAGTTCGCCATTATTGCACAAGGAATTGCCACCAGCAATCGTGATAAAACAAGGTCCTGTAGACAAGAGGGAGAAAGCTCGCGATAGAAAAGACAAGGGAACTTCTAAAGAAGATATAATGAAGAAGGTGAACACCTTGATGGACGATCTTTGTTCTCATATGAACATACAAGACGCAGTAACAGCTTTTCAAGAACTTAAGATACCCGAACGATTCTTACGTCACGCAGTTTGTACGTTATATTCTAATACATTGGATCGTGGGGATTCCGAGCGCGAGCTTGCTGCCAAGCTTATAGTCGAACTGGAAAAAGCTGGTCCAATTACTCTACAGCAAATACATGAGGGATGGAAGGAATTAGTATCCAATATACCAGAAAAAGAGAGTACTGTGCCTTGTGTAGCGTCTTACGTTGCCTTCTTAACAGCAAAGGCCATCGTCGATAATTTAATTCAATTAATCGATCTCGTCGCTGTGACAGAGAACGGTCAGCATCATCCATTGTTTTTACTTACACTTCAACAATTACATAAAAGCCAAGGCAAGGCAAGACTCACGCAAATCTTTAACGAAAGCAAGGTGAATCTTATCAGTCAGTTACCCGAAGCAGACAAAACAAAAGAGAGATTAGCGGCGATCCTAGAAGACCGAGAGTTGACCTTCCTTTATCCGCTTCTTAAGATCCAAGGGGACATATGGCGTCAATTAGAATATGACCCAAATCCTAACACTCTTTACAAATGGATCAAAGAAAAGCTAGAACCTTCACATCATTCAGATTCAGAATTTATTAACGCTTTGATGAACGTTCTTCTGAAGTACATAACACAGGTTGGTACGATGATATATAATATAATGATTCATACTACGATATTTTATTTATTTCTTTAATGATTTTGGCGCTAATACTAAAAATACAAATTTCATATTTGCTTTCCCATATCTTTCTTTGAGCGGAAAAATAACTACCCTTTTTTTTATAATTGTTTGTATTTTTCATGCTTTTATCAGGAAACAATACTGGCTCCCGGCGTTGATCCTTCTAATGTACCGAAAACAGTAATAGATAAAGAAAAAGCATTGCTGGACAAGTATGCACGCTTGATGCGCTTACTCTTCATCGATATAGAGTCTCAAGTGACTGCTCTCCATGCGCTTCAAGCATTTTGGTTTTCGCACAATTTTCCAAAAGGGATGCTACTGCGATGGTTCGATGGACTTTACCGGCTGGAAGTCATTGAAGAAGATGCTTATTTCAAATGGAAGGAATGTGTTACCGATGCTTATCCAGGCAAAGGGAAAGCATTATTTGAGGTAAATGGCACTTTATTATACTAACTCGTTATTTAAAAGTTTAGACAATCGAGACAATTAGATAATCGGCACAACATATCTCATAATATAAAAAATTCGTTTGACATTGTGTATGACAAAGTTCTAAACTTACGAAATTTACAGAACGTCAAAAACATTCTTGTTCACATATTCATCAACTCCTACTGCAGTTTGACATACTTTTAACTATTGTATTAAAAATGTATACTTCTTTTACAACTCTTTTTTAACAACATTTTTCTTTTAATATGCAATGATTTATTTATGCTTAAAAATTTAAAGTACAGATGTATTAATTGATAACTGTTGAATGGTGTAGGTCAACAGTTGGTTAACATGGTTAGATAACGCATCCACAGAAGACGATAGTGATGACCATAATGATGATGATGATAACAACAAAAACTATAGAATGCAAAAACTGTGAAAAGGATATGTTCTTTGGGCTACCTATTATTTGGAATAGGGTTTTGCTATCTATATTACTGAACCAGATGGTTTCAGTTTACTAATTGAGTTATCTCCATCCATTGTCACAAACATCTTGTTAGTCTCTGTCAAGCCCTCGTACGAAGAAGACGAAGAATGAAGAAAAATAACAACGGACTTTTACAATCTCGTCCAAGCAAAAAGGAGAAAAGGAAAACAGATAGTTCGCAGCCCTTCGAGTGGTTTGCAGCAGACTTTCTAAACAAGAAGTTTTAGAATATTTTAGATAATTGAATATTGATATGATTTATAATCATATTGGGCCAGCAGATATATATATATAATATATCAACATTACCGCCGCTGTATGGACATCGGTGCAGAAAGAAACAAGAAAAAAATTAGTCTGGTGATTTGTGTTGTCAAAGTTTTGTCTAGTATTGTGCATGTGTCACGTTTTTGTAAGTCTTTTTGTCCGCGGCACCCGTGAGTCGCTTGTTATCTCTGTGTACCAGCTTTTACATTTATTATGAGGAATTATTAACTATTATTATTATTACTATTATATAACTGATCGCAAACAGTCGAAATACATCTGTCTTTTCCTAAAGAAACGAAAAAAGAATCGATCAGAAACAGAGGACTGACTCAGCAGTATAATAATATGTAAAATGCAATTATAACGAATTCTCTTTAAAACTAACGAAGGAAAGATAAAACAAGAAAATGAATTTGTAGATCTTAAGAAACGAGAAAAAAAAATAATGAGTCATACTTATACAGACACCAATCAACTAAACACCATTTTTGTCCACGTACCTATATTTGCTGCTCTATTTAATTCTACTCTAAAGAAAAAAGAAATACTAATCAATAACAACCAGCAGCCAACATCATAATTCACTTTAACGTAATATAACATAAAAAGAAATTAGTGACGCAACTAAATCGTATTTAAAAGAAATAAACATACCTTGGTGTAATTTATTACAGATGGCCCCCTGGTTGTTTTGTCGACGAAACCAACAGCCACCTTCACCTTTACTTCCTGCCTTATAGTTTGTCCTAATTAGAATTCAACGCATCGACATGCCGATCGTTTTTTAATTAGTACGAATCCTTCAAACCGACGCGATGCCATAAGTTTTGTCCCCTACATGAATGAAAGTTAGTGCAATATCGCAATTTCTCGTGATCAATGGAGGAAGAAAGCGGACGTTAATTAATTTATAAATGAATCCATCGACTTTCGTGTACATTTCTTCTTCATTTTCCAATAGCACTTTCAATCGAATTATTCTTGTTAAGCTTCTTGTATGTATCGATAATTATGCACCGACTAATTAAACATAAGAATTTGGATACATTTTTTTCTTTATTTGTGAATATTCTTTCAGAATGATGTACATAGTATGATTAGAATAACTATTATTATTATTATTGACGCACTGCTTTCGAATTTTTGTTACCGGACTGAAGTGTTCGAATTAGACTTCATCTTCCTTTACTTCATTTAATAGGTGATTTGCAATCAAAGTATCTCGTTAGTCCAAATACTTATGTAAAATTTCATCATTGTTAGATCTATATCTCTACTTCGAATACACATTTGTTATAGTATCAACTATTGAAAAAACGAAGTGCTCCTAATATTAATCATGTAATAAAAAGTGTCTGGTTCAGTTACAAAGTAAATAATTGCATAATGTGTATCGAATGTGTATTCATATCTTCGTTTTATCTAATTCTCGAACGTAATGACTAGATCTTCGTTGCGAAGAATTAATTATTGCTAATTCGAAAATAATATTCTTTGTACGTGGAATACATTTAATAGTAATATTAGTATAATATTTTAATGAGTATTTGTGTTTTTATTTTCGTGCTTCGCTTGTTGCCTTTTTATTATAAACGCATAGAATAAAAGAATAAGAATATATCATAATTTAGCCATGGCAATAATCATTAGGGAATGAATAGTATCGATTGATATATAGTTCCAATATTCCAATTTCTTAGTCAAATGCGATATTGTACTTCAACTTTATTAATTTATTTCTTTCCACGTATATTAATTATAAAGTAATTGAAAATGAACAAAAAAAATAATGCAGCATATAAATCATGTATAATATCGTCAGTATTATTTCTCACGTAACGGATTACGTTATAATCGTTTTTAATTGACCATAGACATTAAACTGATAAAAAAACCTCTTATCTTTATCAATAAAATTTGTTCCTAGGATTATCATCTTTACATCTTTGTGTCTGGCGTTCTCTATTTCACCATTCACCTTACATTTTCATAATAAATGAGGATGTATTTACTACTACAGAAAGAATCAACCACCTCTGTTTTTCTATTTTCTATATTTGTCTATTTTCTTTTTTGTTTTTCGTTACTCATCTTATAAGAAATTAATTTTAATAATACGTACCTCTTTCGAGTTCTGAATTTATAAATTACTGAACGTCTGACAAGAAGCGATACGGTATATAAATCCTTTTCCACTTATAAAGCAATTTTATTAGATGCGTGCAGTGTATATTGTATACTGTACACATATGTATGTAGTGTATCCTTTTATTAGCTTAAGAATCTCAACTTACAATGACGCATTGCTTCACAAGTTACTTTGGTATAAACATAATTACATTTATATTCATCCCCTCGGTGACTTAAGGGCATTGAAAGTATTCAATCGTTCATTGAATGAAGCAATAACATGTAATTTTTTTAGTCTCGATTCGAAATTAACATTCCGACATTTTGTGTATAATTTATTTTTTACGAACACTAAGGTATAGATACATATATACAATAGATAAAATATGTAACAGCGATACTATACTTTAAATTTCGCTTCAACGTTTAAATCGAATAACACACATGGTAAAAACATTGTTATTCAAATGACGTACGCACGTACGTATGTAGTAATTAGAAAACTTCGCTAAATGCGACTTATTCAAACATTGATTTACAATCAAGTTGCGTTCCTGTTCGCCGATCGACAACAAATCGAAAGTGATCGAAAAAAGTTTTCTTCTTCGATAGATTTTTAAGAAGAACTTGGTAACGCGTTCAATAATAATTTCTGTCTCACTGCAACGTTTTCTATTGGATTGAGTTAGCTATTCAACGTCACTTCATATACATGCATTTCATGAGGAAATGATGATCGAACGAAGGAAAGAATGCAGTTATGTAACGAAGTTTATACATGATTGAATTCGAATTCTCTACATGCGCAGACTTTCCGATCAGGTTCAAAGTATGTAAGCGATACGAACGAGTACAGTAGTTACAAATAATTAATTGTTCAACGGGAGAAGCATCGGTACTCGATTTTTACTTACTTTTTTCTTTCGCAAGACATTCACAAGAAAGGTATAAGCAAAAAGTAAACTTTCCATCGTCGAATTGTCAACATTTTAATATACAAAATACCACATTGCTAAACTTGTGTAAAGTCGCTAAAAATAATTAAAAACGGATATCTACTTCGCGTATTGATATAATATTACCATACTTGTATACTGCACATTTTAAATGTGTATATTCATACATACATATTATTCGATAACGAAAACGAATAATAGAAATATTTATAACGCAACACTTTCTGGTATTACGAGAGATTTATCGACGAAAATTCATATATTCGACTGAGAATTAAATAATTATACTAAAAAAAAAATTTGCATACAAAGGAAAATGCGTTCGGTGTATTATATTATTATTACTGCATATGATATAGCATAACACGTATTTGGCTCTAATAAACAATGTTTATTTGGTATGGGTACATGTAGAGCCTTTTTTAAAAACTGCGTACATATGAACAAATTATAATTAACTAATTAATTCTACACGACGTATTTCAGCAGTTCTTTCTTCATTTCTTTTTATTCTACGAGCGTCTTTTCCTACCTTGCTAACAACATTTACATTAAATTGATGTAATGTAATAAGTTACTATAACTGCCACTAGTATATAT
>NW_017155517.1:166271-173963 GCF_001652005.2 Ceratina calcarata
TAATAAATATATATATATGATATAATACACGTATATCTAAATAAACGAAATATAATGTTTTTTGTCATACTGTAAAAAATTACCTTGAATACGTTCAGAACGTTATTATATAATCTTACCTTTCACGCCCTTTGTACTGATCCCTTTGTAACAAACTTTTGCCGGGAAATCGACAAAACAACAGAAAAGATTTTGTAGTGATATTTAAGGATCGCTTCATTTGACTTCTTGTGCAAATCCTGTTATCGATGTCGAGGACACTCCATAATCCACACATCAAGGTCTATGTAGGTATAGGTATGTGTGTTTACGTACATATAGATTCTATTCTGTGTGCATCAGCGATTTCCAAATTGCGTCTGTAGATGAGTTAAGATACAAGTACTCTGCCGTTAAACGTAACCTGACAAGAATTTAACAGCGACATGAGAAAATAACGCATGTTTTTTTGTAGAAAATATGTAGTTTGGAAAATGCCATGCTATACACAAACAGCAATATGATTAAGGGGCTAGACACTTAGACACGCCACATTTAACTTCCCTCTTTTCAAAGAGGTATCCGACGATCCGAAAATCGTCTTATCTAAGGACATGTGCAGTTCCGTAAATCCATATTTTACACTATTTTTGTGGAGCTGGTAGAACAGAGTAAAAAACATAAAAAATTTACCGCGAAATGTTAGAAAAATCACATGACTCCCCTAGCCCCTTAAATTACACAAAGTTCTCGTTAGTTTGTCAGTGTGTATAAGAGAGCTGGCCAGCAGTAAAACGTATACACATTAAAAAACAATTATCTAATATGTGTAACTGAACTTTGCGGCTTTTTATAAAATTAAACGAATGATCATCGCTGAAGAATACGAGTACAATATAAAATAAACTAATCACAGATTCCATCTCGATATATTTCTTCTTCAAGATATTTACACAGACTCCAAAGTGATCCATTATTTAATAATTATTTGCTATCATTCTTGATATATATATAGATGTACGACACGATTAACTATAATGCTTTTTGAATAAAATCCGGTATTCCAGTTAATGATGTATATATCTATAATTGCATCGCTTTAAATCAAAGTTAATTTGTTCTCCTAGGACGATCAGATTTTATCCCGTTACACCATGTCTATTCCTGGTATGTACGTATGCCTGGTTTGTGTAATGTTCTGGATATGTGAATTAATATATGTATATATATATATATGTATGTGTGGATGTGTATTAACGCACAGATAAAATTTTCTTAACTATCTGGAACGAATACGATTATATAACAAGTGTGCATTCCCTTCACATGCAGTTTTAACAGCAATTTTCGTCCAATGTTAATTCCATTATCAACGTTTACTGAACACATTACGTAAACAATAATGGTATAGTCACAAACGAGGAACGAGTATACTATACACATACGAGATCGAATAAACGTTTATCTGCAGGGAGCTGCAGGTAAGTGTCGTTATTCGTTGATAATGTGGAAAGTAGCATATCTGGTGAGTTAATAAAAATTTTCCTTCTGCATCGTACTAATTTCTTCTTATCCAAGTTGCTACTGTACACAAACTTCTGTATTCTTCTATGTTTTCGCACGTAAAACGTCGAGCAATGTTACAATGAGATGTTAGGTATCAATGATGCAATATAGAAAGCATGGTTCTTTAAATTGAATGGCAGTGATAAAAAATGGATCGTCAACATCATGCGTTTAATTATTCTCTTATCGCTAATATTGTATGTATACAGTTAGGTAAATTTTCGATGACATACAAGTGAGTACTGATACTGTTTGTCTAAATTAAATTTTTATTAAACACGGTTTAATTTTCTGTAACATCGAGGACGAATTATAACATAAATTATTCTTGATCAGTATCACTTTTTTGCGCTCAACAATGAGTCTATTCTTTGTTTTAAATAACACTGGAAGATAGTACGTGGGGGGCGGCGGCGGTGGTAATAGCGGTCTTTCCTCCATCTGCCAGTGCTTTTACGTTTATTTTCTTCTTTCGCCTTTTCATTCGCTCTTCTTTACACATGCACAGTCATTTAGGCATCTACACACATACACTGCACTCGCACGCACGTGGTTGTTCGCACTGTAATTATTCTCTCACACTCGCATCATCTACACAAAAGGTGTTGATATTACAATATCTTACCTACACAATCTAGCCTAAAAACTTTTAATTGTATAGTGTAAAGCATGGCGGGTGATATATACATTCCACGCGCACAGACTATGATTAGATAGCAAGTAATCTTTCCTTTTTTTCAATAATTGTTATTAGAGAGATACAGGACACGTATTCAGAAAGGTAGGAAGAAAGGGAGACACAGAGGTAAATTGGCATAATATTATTTGTGTGCTTGCTTTTTAAGTTTTTCCAAATGTAAACTTTGTTTAAGTTCACTTCACTCTTATTCTTTCTCTCGCTCTGTCTTCTCCGTTCTATCTCTCGTTGCAGAAAGCCACCACCACCGCTCCCCGGCTCGCATTTGCATTTCGCTTGTGTTATACAGTAGTTACGAATTCCTGAAAAGCTTATCGACTTTTCTTCTTTCATTTCCGTTTACGCCGTTTTCCTATTATCGTTGTTAAGAATTTAAGAAAGAAATTTAATTTCTGATAGCTAGTTGCTCGAAAGAATGTTTCTTTTATTTTATTTTTGACATAAGTGCATCTTTAATCGAGGATCGTTGATAACAAGAGATCATATCAAAGCTTAAACACTTCTATTGCTCATGCATACTTTTGTTTTCATTAAATATGTCTAAAAGAAAAGAAAGCTAATTCCAATTTTTTTTTCGAGCTACTATTGCCAAACCAAATAGTTTCTTTACATATTTAGTGCTTGTGTTTTTCTCTCCCGGAAATCCGCCTACGCGTTGAGCTTTTGTTGTTTTTTTAGGTAGAAAATACTGCGCAGTCAATAAACTTTGGCAAGCGGGCGCAGCGAATTTTTATTCTCAACCGTAACACGATTAATATTTATTAAGGGCAGGGAAGACGGTTGATCGAGAAGTCATTGAAACGTGGCGAGTTGATCGCTAGCTCCCATAACGACATACTCTTATAAAATCTTCCGTTTACATCTTCCATCTAACCCCNGACAGAAATAAATGTAGTATATATATATACACGTATGTATATATAATTTTCGGTTTCTATTGTTAATGTCCGAGGAAGATTAAAATTTATCATGCTCTTACAAGCGCCCGCTCGCCTGCACTGAATGAACTTATTATGGAATGTACAAATTATTTTTTTCACCATTATTATCTCGCAACTCCGTTTCCTTAGATAGTCATACACACCTGCTGGAACGTATGGAATCTTACTTCGTCTTAACGTATCTTTTCATGAACATATATATATGTATGTATGCATGTATATATATTTTCAATGAGACGCGAAAGAAGTGTATTTTCAGCTCGAACAGGGGAATCACTGCTGGCCTTTGCAGTCATCCAGAACTATTTCGTGAACCACGCATTGTTAATCATAATAAGTGCAAATTCCTGATACGCCCAGCAGCCTCTGAATTGACTTAATACTATCATGTATCTGTCCACTATCTACTCACAATCACTTCGTTCTCTTCTCTAAAATTTCATCCCATATACTATACTTTGTGTCTTGTAGTTCTGATTGTACAATATCTGCGTTCTTCCTCTTCCCTTTTTTCGAAGATATAGTTTGTACAATCATTGTATATTATGCTGTTTCATACACGCAGAACAATTGCGTGTTCAACCCATTTCCTTAATCGGATATCATAATTTTCATACTCTTGCAGACGTACGTCGTTGGAGACGTTTATCCACCATCTGTATACTGCCATTTCAATATCGCATTTAATATATGTAATTGTGCTAAATATTCTTTTATCAATAACATTTTTCCTTTATACACTCAGTAGAGCCGATTATCTTAGCTGATAATTCAATGTCATACTACGCTACAGATGATTACTATACAGTGAAAGAGAAATGTTCGGCATGGGATATCTGGGTCTTCCTTTTTTAGTGCATTTCCCTGTCGCCTTTTGCTTTTCGTACCTTCTGTACATACATCCTCTTCCTGCAAGACTGAATTATTTATTTTTCAATTGAAAATAGTTTAATCAATTTCTCTTAGTACTCATGTTAATCGTTTGCAGTATTTTGTTTTCGACAAATATGTTATTCATCCAATGAGCACGTACTTATTGAATGCTCGGACTCTCTAATAGATCAATTTGAATACAGTATTACAGAAGGATGTTTAGATGAGTCGATGTGAGTATGCATGGAAAAATGTGTTTAAGTAAAATGTCAAAACAAATCGTATATATTATAATAGTCGGGGAGCGCTGTTGGTTGCAGGCGACGAGTTCTTGCATTCTTGCTACTAAAATTTGTTTACTTGGTGTACAAATAGATGGCAACGATGAGACCATAGAGACCCAATACTTCTGCGAAGATTAGAATCAAGATCATACCGACAAACAGGCGAGGTTGTTGAGCGGTACCTCTTACGCCTGCATCACCAACGATACCAATGGCAAATCCAGCAGCTAGACCAGAAAAACCTACGGCTAAGCCAGCACCCAGATGAACAAAACCCCTAATAAAAAGACCAAAAAATTTTTGTTAACTATAGAAGGAAAAAGTGAACATACAGTTGATTATATACGAATATATTACATATATGAATAGATAAAGTAAATGAAGCAGACAAGAATTGAAACTAGTTAAGCTGCAAACTGTTTAAGTGGGAGATATAAATAAGCATTACATTTTAAGATTTCTACGGCAACTGATATGTGGAAATTAATGTGTGTAAGAGTCTAGCTTAGAATTTCACAATGCAAAACAAATTAACAGTAATTCTAATCTAATTCGATAATTTTAATATCCTTTCGGAAATTATTTCGTTTTATACATTATTCAGTAACTATATAATGAACGTACATTGTATACAAGTAAAAAATAGTAGTCAACAAAATATTGATGGAAAGGTAATTTGCTTTGAAATACGTAAAGAATATAAATATTAATATTTCTTACATTACAAAGAAGTACTGCACTATTATTGACCTAAACTAATCTCAATCTCAACACATCAATTCGAATTATTAAATGAATTGTATAACGTACTTGAACAGGGAATAACGAGTTGGTTCTAGGCCACCGGCAATGAGAACAGCTACTACAAGACCGTAAATGGCAATGATACCAGCCATAACAACAGGAATAATAGATTTCATGATAAGTTCTGGCCTCATAACAGACATAGCTGCAATTCCTGTACCTGACTTTGCTGTGCCATATGCTGCTCCTAGAGCTGGAATTAAAGTAAGCATGATACTGCATTTAATATTATCGAAATTATTATTTTTTAAATTATTTCTTATAATCCTACATTATTTTATGTAATTGAAATGTTTCTCATCTTATTGTCAGTAACGAATGGTTTAGCAGGTTTCCGTCATTCGTTTGAAACCGTTATTCCCGAGATATCAAGAGCTATCGATTTCGTTTAATATTGATCCCTAATGGGAAGGTCACGGACCCGATTTCTATATATGTATTGTGAAATATCGTAGCTGTTTCTATCGACATTTCTAACAAAACTTGAATATTGAACGGCATAAAGAAGATATCTGACTTATGGCCGCAACAAAGTATTCCGCCGTGACTGGAAATCGTAGTCACATGATTTTCACGTTGGCAGTCACATGATAATCATGTAAGTCCCATCCCGTGAGTAGGGGGCGTGGCACAAGCGGACACTTGCATCTTTTCCTTTCAATTTTTGATGATTCGTTTAATTGTACGAAAGTTAATTTTTTGAATGAAACGGGCCAAGAGAACTTTATGTACATATATGTAGAAACGTCAACGAAAACACAGAGGAGCATTAGATTTCTGGACACAAGTGAGATAATTTGGATCAGAATCAAGATTTTTCATGCATTCCGAACTCGTGCTTCCGCTTCGTAGCTGAAGTCATCCTTGTGTGTTACCGGCCATTCAAGACTGGCGCACACGGGAAAAGGGATTCGTATTGATTTTCCTGATAGGGACCAGTCGACGACGCTTCAAAGTTTAAGTTTACGCGGCTCGGGTATGTCTTCTTTCTCGTTGATAAGAGATAGAGTAACAAGAGGATTCCTGAAAATTAAGTCTGAACCGGGACGCGATAACATCGAGACACGTATCGGTTGGAATCTTCCACTGATTTCTGTAAATGCTCCGATGGAATTATTTTCCTCCCGCGTGGCTTGTACCAATACATACAGACTTTTAATAAAAGAAAAAGTAACCCAACGAGGTCAGCATTACGAAATAACCATGCCAAGTACACGAGTCCTCGAATGCGGTGCCTGAATATGTTTCTCTCGTAAAGTAAAATTAAGCTGGTTGGACTGCATTTACGGAACATTACGAAATCCTAGATCTACGTGCCTAAAAAAAATGGCGCTTCAAAATTGAATCTCTATCCTTGACATCTTCGGTATTTCGGATTAGAACACCTGAATCGGTTGTGCTCAATTATATATTACAGTGTGACAGACTTGACAACGATAAAATGTACCAAAATAAATTCGCGAGATCGCGAAAATACTTGTTTTATTCCTACAGATCCTACGAACGTAGCTTATCGACGTGATCAAAGGATAAACGAGCCATATTAGTAGCGGCGAACAAATTGAGGCATTGAGACATTGATCGCATTGAGAAATTGATTGTTCTTCGAGAGTTTATTTTGTTTTCTTATATTTAATACCATCCGTAGCGAAGAAAATGGCGTGCGGTATGATCGAGCAGTCGATGTTAGGATACATTTTTTAGAGCTCATCGACGGTCGTATTTGATGTTTTCTCGTACGGGTCATAAATCATCACATTTGTGCTTTCTTTCATCAATTGTTCAGAGCAAATACAAACAACTGAAACTCACCAGAAAATATAATGGCTGAGGCGGCGCCCATTACACCGAAGAAAGGCGCGTAAATAGGATAATCGTCTACTTTTTCGTCCGTCATGATGTGTTCAAGACTCGTAGGTCAAATCGATCACGAGTATTTACAGGTTGTCAAAATGTGAACGTCGGATGGAGAGCGATCTTCACGCACTCACCTCGCTAAACTAGTATGTACCACTGTCAAATATGGCCTACCGTACAGGAGTGCAGGTCATGTGACGAGTGACGAGTGAGAGAAGACGAGTTCGTCGAAACTTGGGCAATGTCTACTCGCTTACTATTGGTTCGCGACTGTGGGCTACAGCGGTGAAAGCGAATACCGTGTCGTCTTTCATCTTTTATATCTGACGTCAAGCCGTACTATAGGCCACGCTCACTACGCATCTCTACCGCGCAAGCTCTTACTTTCGGAGCGCGTGACATGCTTTTCCTCTACTTATCTGCATTTTATAATTATTTCTGTCCTTTTAATTCTTCTAATAATGATACTGGATATTTCTGCGAAAATTCTTTTTTCTTTGTAATTATAGACACGCAGAAGTTACAGAGTATTCTGTGATTATTTCACCGAAATGCACATAAACACGTGACTATAATTCAAATGAAGATGTCTGTAATTTTGCAATCTCTGCCAGTATTATCGTTTAACATTCAGCGATCTCTTCTCCCTTGTTCGAAGGACTATTTAAAACGTTCTTTCACTAATCATGTA
>NW_017155517.1:175510-221565 GCF_001652005.2 Ceratina calcarata
GTGTGCTATAATTATTGTAGTATCTTAATTATGATACTACTTAATTAAGATTAATTGATAGACTTGATGGAATAAAGTTTCTACTTATTAATTTGAGTCAGCCAACACCTTAATATCAACACGTGACCGGATCTTTTTAAACAGAAACGGAAGTTGTGCAGTGGCTGAAATATACCTAATTCAAATGTCGTGTTCAACGTGCTCTAGGAAGTTAAAGAATATTTATCTGCTATAAAAATTATATAGTTACTTATGTACGCATTTTACGTGTTAAAGTAAGATGAGGTTTGCATACAAGGTAAAAATAATATTTCTAAGTAACTTTTTTTTACATAAAAAGTTTAAATTACAATTGTGTATACAAAATTCCTAACCTGTACTACATATACTTATATTTACGTTATTATAAAATACTTATTACTTATTTTTTATAGTTTTGCAATTTGCTTGGTGCAGTTTATCGTAAGGGAGATTTAATATTTTCTCCAGATGGATCGTCAGTTATTAGTCCCGTGGGAAATCGGATAACAATATATGATTTGAAAAAGTAGGTATTTAACGTTAAGTAATTCATTTTACATTTCAGATTTATACCAACTAATTCTCTGAACAATATTTTCAGTAATAAATCATGTACATTGCCAGTGGAAAGTAGATACAATTTTACAACAATAGATTTATCTCCTAATGGAGCACTGTTAATTGCTGTTAATGAAGGTATCCATATTTCTAGTATAAGAGAATATTGTTTCTTTGTAGGAATAATGCAATACTAATGCAGTTTTGTTATAATTTTATCTAACAAATTTTCTTGTAGCGGGTGAAGCCCATATAATTAGTATGATCAGTAAAATGGTAATACATAAATATAAATTTAATCGACGTGTCAGACGAGTAAAATTTTCTCCAGATGGTAAACATTTTGCAGTATGTAAAGATCACAATGGTATGCTTTATATATATATTTGTATCATTTTACTTTTTTGCTAGGTCAGTTTTTATAAAGATTCACTCAATAAAAACTATTATTTTCAGTATTTATATTTAATGCCCCTGGATTACAAACAGGTGAATATAATCCATTTATCATGGAACGAGTGTTTCATACAGCTATGGATGATACAACTGTTGTAAATTGGTCTTATGATTCAAAATTACTAGCTGTTGGTTCTAAAGATATGGCTACTAAAATTTATTGCTTAGAGAAGTATGCAAACTTTAGGTATCTTAATCTTGGTGGTCACTCCGATGGAATTGTAGCATGCTTTTTTGAAAAAAAGAATTATGATTTAATTACAATTAGTCGGTACGTATTTCTTTTTAAATAGTATTAATTGCACAGCATGTAAGAGGTTTCTTACAATATTTTAATAACATGTTTTCCTGTATAAAGAAATGGACAACTGTGCATATGGGAGTGTACAATTGATCCAGAAGATCTAATGCTGTTAGGTCCGTCTGTACCTAAGAAAGAGAAGAAAACTGATAACGATGAAGAAGACGACGTTGATCTCGAGAAAGCTATAGAAAAAACAAACAAAGTGGCCAAAGCTGATGAATACAATTTATCAAAAACTGGTACATTTTCTTCATAGTTTTTTCTATAGAATCCATTCGTGTAGTCATATTTTGAAAAATGTAACACTTAGGTAATTCGTTTAAACGATTATCTGTTTAAGCGATTTATATTTTACAGGAAATTCAGCCGAGTCAGATGCTGAAAGTGAAACAGAAGTGAAAAAATTGCGTTACGTCAAATTGTGTCGCCACTATTTATCTACCGACGTTCAGAAAGGAGAAAAAGAAAGAGGAGCACTTACTGCAGCTGCATATCATCAACAGACTAATATTTTGGTAGTAGGATTTAGTAGTGGTTCATTTTGTTTGTATGAAATGCCTGATGTGAACATGATTCACTCTCTAAGGTACTGCCTATTCATATTAGGTACAAGGATTTTTTTCTGAATCTGCATATGTATTTTTTTTTTTCAGAATATCACACCAACGTATTTCATCTATTGCCATAAATTCGACTGGCGATTGGATTGCATTAGGGTGCTCTAAAGCTGGACAATTGTTGGTTTGGGAATGGCAAAGTGAAACTTATGCCATGAAGCAACAAGGTCACAGTAATAACGTAAACTGTTTAGCATATAGCCCAGATGGCCAATACATTGTTACTGGAGGTGATGATGGAAAAGTAAAATTGTGGAACACGATGAATGGATTCTGTTCCATTACGTTCAGTGAACACACGTCCACGGTAACTGGAATCACGTTTAGTCATAATAGAAAATTTATTGTTTCTGCATCGCTTGATGGAACTGTTAGAGCGTACGATTTGGCGAGGTACAGGAATTTTCGAACTCTCACTTCGCCGCGACCGGTACAATTCTCCTGTGTTGCCCTAGATTCAAGCGACGAGTTTATTGCAGCTGGAGGTCAAGACTTCTTCGAAATTTATTTATGGAGCGTTAAACTTGGTACGCTTTTGGAGGTACGTACATGTTAAGTATTTCCGTACTGGATACGTGTCAACAAAATTAAAAATTAATTGTGTATGCATCTCATGTATTAGATATTAAGCGGACATGAAGGACCAGTTGTTAGTTTAGCATTCAATCCAAGTCCTGCAAGTACAGAGTTAGCCTCTGTATCGTGGGACAAAACATTGAAAATATGGAACGCAATCGAAAGTGGTTCCTCACACGAAACGATACAATTAACTGCAGACGGTTTATATGTTACTTATAAACCTAATGGTGAAGAAGTGGCAGTAGCTACGTTAGACGGGCACATATCGTTTTTCCATTGTAAAACAGCAACTCAAGTTGGTAGTATTGAAGGCAGGAATGATCTAGGAAGTGGAAGGTCTGCTACTGATCTTATTACAGCTAAGAAAAATCTTCAGGGCAAGTAAGTATTTTTCCTTCAGAATGGAATGTGCGTATATATCATTAAACCTAAATGTATGTGCAAATTTTTAGGGCCTTTAGAACTTTATGCTACTCAGCCGATGGTACATGTATATTAGCTGGTGGGCAATCTAAACACATATGTATTTATAATGTACAAGAATATATACTTGTAAAGAAATTTGTAGTAACTCAAAATAGATCATTCGATGCGGTAGATGTAAGTTATCCTTAATATCAGTTTTAATTTATATATTTAATGCTATACTTTTTTCAATCACTAATTTTTTAATACAATTTCATTTTTCCATAGGACACTGTAAATAGACGGAATTTAACAGAGTTTGGGAATTTAGCATTAGTAGAAAAACGTGGTGTACATGAAGGTGGAAACGTAACAATACGACTACCGGGAGTTAGAAGTGGCGATTTGGCGGGTAGAAATACGAAACCTGAAGTTAGAGTGTATAGTTTACAATTCTCCCCAACAGGTAAATTTGTATTATATACTTTAGTTTTTAAACACAAGTGATACATGTAATGATGCTTCTTATATTTATGTTTTACAGGACAAGCATGGGCTGCAGCAACGACGGAAGGATTATTATTATATTCGCTAGATGCTGGCTTGGCATTTGATCCATTTCAATTGGAGTTAGGTATTACACCGGCAACTGTGAAAACTACATTGAATGAAAAGGAATACACAAAAGGTTTGATAATAAATACATTGCTTTCACTGTCCTTTAAGTAATGCGAAATGTATTGGTAACAGCTTTTTTCAGCATTAATGATGGCTTTAAAATTGAACGAGAAGGTGTTGATAAAGAGCGTTATAGAAAACATACCATGTTCAGAGAGTAAGTTTAAAACAATTTAAAAGATAAGCTTACTTAGTTCACGTGTATTTATTGTACATGTATTTCGTTTCAGTTGATCTAACAGTAACAGCTATATCTGACATTTATGTAGAAAGGGCACTGAAATTTATAGCATTAGAATTGGAATTCACAAGGCACATACATTTTTATCTTCTCTGGATAGAAACTATATTGACTAAACATGGATCGAAAATAAATTCTGCACTACAAATGCCAATATTGTTGATGCTGCAGAAAAATATGCAAAAGAAGTATAACGATTTAAGTAAAATGTCAGCATCCCTATTTGTATAATTTATCAGTAATGTATCCCTAAGAATCACAAATTTTTTTTCTATTGTTATAGATGTGATTTTAATCAATACACAATGAGTTATTTGAAACGACTCGGAAATTATAAAGACGAAAGGACAGGTTCAAAGGCTGTACAATTGGAGACTGATGATAAATCTGAAAACTCTGATGAAATGGATACCGACTAGAAATGTACTATAAATCAGGTCATTATTGATATGTATGTATATATTGCATACGCGTGTACACATTACATACCAATTTTTTAAAGTAACTGTAAGTTTAGAATAAATTTATTAATCATATGTTGAGAATGAGTATGCCTTGACATACGTAGTTTATACACTTTTTCTAATTAACTAAAGATTTGTAATTTCATGCCGCTTTCTTAAGTAGGAGTATCGGCCAGTACAAAATTATGAATAGCATGAATAGTATGGGAAATCCTATTCTGCTATACGTATCTATCATTTGCGACCTAGTTCTATGTGCACGTACCATTGGATATTCAGGGTCTAACCACGTATTTTGTAGCAGCTTGCTACTGGCCCTTTTATTTTTTAGTTTTGTTGTATATGCTGAATCATAATCCCAGGCGTTTTGACCCTTTTCCATAGCAATTACACGCTAAAAATAAGAAAGAATTTGCATCTTTCGTGTACGCATTTAATTTTTGAAGCCTTGTAAGTCTTTAATTAATTGTGAATTTGAAATTCGATCTCAAATTTCTATGCAGGCAGGTGTGTCTATCATTAGCTGCAATTTTTAACTAACAAATTCATTAGCAGATTTAACATGAATTGAATTCTATACTTTTTATTTCTAGGCAAAAAATAGCAAGTGGTTATTTCTTATGCTGATGAAAAATTTTCTACTATGTTTGTTTAGTTTACTTCATTATTTATCAACTAATCAAAGACTTACAATACTTTTTGTTACATCATGACGCATATTTGTTACCGCAATTTACACATGCAGTGATAATACATTGGGTATACAAACTGTTGAGTAATAGCGAGACATTATCGAGCTCTGTAGATCGTATTCTAACTGATACCGTAAATCAAGTACTTTTACGACGACGAATTCACCAAGAGCAGCGAATACGAACATCATACAACCAGCCATCCAAACGTCTAATGCCTAAAATACGCAAAATACGTTTAAGAGTCAATTTTTTTTATAATAGTAGAAAATTATGATTTGCGTAAAAGGAAATGAATTTTACAGTTTTGATCTTCCATATTCGAATATCTGATTAGATTAGATCATACATGTATTTAAAATATTGTTAGCAAAGGGACACGTACTTTTACGTAAGCAACTGGAGGAATATCGCTTTTCAAACCAGTAAACATAGTAACCAAAGTGAGCATACTAGTCACTAATAGAGCTACTCGACCAGGTATTGCATCCAATCCTAACCAGAAGCTAAACCAAGAGAGCATCACCACCAACGTGGACGGAGCGAACGTTTGTATCAAGTGATGACCGATTTGTCTTTCAAATCGAAAGAAGACTACCAATCGAGAGAAATTACCTGTGAATTAATTAAACATAGATTCTATGGAATCTGGATATCACTCATTTATTGGAATACAATTTTTATACTTCTGAATCTTTAAATATCTTGTCTTTTTAATTTTAAACACTGTATCTACACACGGTGTCCCAGAGAAAGAGTTAGAGACGAAGAGACGTGATTCTGTAGATGTTTCGGAACAACATTTTCCTTTGGCAAAATGCAAAGTTAGATATGATTTTTGAATTATTAACGAAAGACAGTGACCAGTGAGAGCACGCGTAGGATCTGTCCTTAGCCACGGGTAGGTGGGGTAGGTTGGCTTGGATCGTGATGCTCGGCCGTGGCTCAGCGCGGGCCCTACGCGTGTTCTTATTGGTCAGTGTCTTTCGTTAATGATTCAAAAAGGCCACCCCTTGCATTTTGCCAAAGGAACTTGTTTTCAGAAACATCTAACTCTTTTCCTGGAACACCCTGTATAATAACAATATTGCATATCGGAAAAAGGATCATACCACTTTTCTCAGGCATGTAGTCAACAGTTTCTTCGGTAACTACTGGTTTACCGATATCGTACTGTAAGAGCTTCAGTTCTGGATTTACGGTCACATCACCCGCACCCCATCTCAATCGTACCTTGTTTTTGTGATATGAAACTGAGACAGATTTCCGGAATAGATAACAAAATTAAATATAATGTTAATAAAAAAAATGATACTGGAAACAGGTGTACCTAACAGTTCATATGCATTTGGTCTTATTTTATTCGTTAATGAACTTACAACTCTCTATATAAATGGGGCAAATTTGTATGTCCATTGGATAAAGCTGAAATTCCATTTGGCAGGCGATAATGGCATGCATTCTAGCCGAGTATTTGACCGTTTTGTTTCTGTACAATGTAACTGAGGAAAATTTGTGATTTAGCGCCGCAATTTCTGAAAGCAAATGACTTTTATTTAATTTTAAACCAAAGGGCCGAAGTTTTAATATCTTTAGTTACCAAAATTTAAAATTACCGGAAACTTTTGCGTTTAAAAAATAAGGATCTGGCTGCCATAAACTGTCGAAAAATTCAGGAGGCAGTGTCACGTAATCATCACCTTCCTCAAAAATATTTTCTGGCATGTCCAGTCGAGATTCGATCCAACTCTGACGGACGAACATGTCCACTCTATTTGATGAATATTTTGATCTTTACGTATCATTGCATTTAAAGAATTTCCTCATTGACTTACCGGAAATCCATATCTTCGACATTTATCGAATTGATATCAGCTACGAAAATGTTGAAATCCACTATCACCGGCAGTCCTTGCTTTGATGGAGGTCTGATCTCTGCGTTATTTTCAAATTCATTTAGATATTAAAAACAAACACCATATGTATATACGCACAAACGCTAGCAGTATACATCCGGTATCAAAGGTATTCACAGATATCCATATTTTTTAGTAGAATTTTTTAATGGATTTTCTACACTTTATGATTTCATATAAATTTTTTTATTCGCGAAGAGTTTTGCAGAACAAGATTTAATGATGTTTGGATTTTTCAATAATGTCCAATAATAAAGAGAAGAGAAGAATAAAGTTCTATCACACTTTAAGAAAAAATAGTATTTTACTGAATTATAGTACTGACGAACCTTTTACGTAATATTCTGGTAGAACTATCCTCGATCTCAGCGTAGAATTTTTTGCATCATCAGCTAATAAGCTACGGAAAAATAAAGAAATGTTTTTAAAATTGGGATGACCATCGAAACATATAAACATACTGCATAGATATATCAATCTTTTAATTTCTTTTTGCCCTAAAATAGAACACTTTAGATCTCTAGAGACTCTAAAAATATTTTCAATCGTTCTATTTCTATTTTCAAGAAATAAGATTTTGATTAAATATGCGCGTTCTTTTAATTGAAATATACCTCGTACTAGAACGAACTTCCGTAAAGAGTTTCAAGCAAGAATAAAAGAAAACAGTCAGGACCGTGTTCTTCATCCTAAGATTTCGACAACTGCCAATATCTGTTTTGACTAACTATTCTGTCGGTTACGATGCGTTGGTTCCAATTAATCTATTACAATGGTAGTTATACGCAATCTACTTCAATTGCAAATTCGTTAATAAATATCTCCGACGTTGAGCTCGTTAAGAATTGTGCAATGATTATGATAGAATAATATACAATAAACATTTTCATGAGAAGTTTTAATAATCATAGAAAATGTGAAAAATAGTAATTATAAATTGCATAATATACTATCTTCTCAATTAATCAAAGATCGATAAATATATAGATAAAATCTGTATCTGATCACGTAGCTTCATTGTTGGCACAATTGAAATAAAATGATTAGGTCACATATCAGTTTATTGTTTGCGATTAGATTATAGTGACTTAAGCTTATTTAAACAACAGGCTCAGCGTTAATCTAACTGATTTCAAATCGCAAAAAATAAGGATTCAAATTTATTCCTCGAGAGGTTTATGTTTTTTTGAGGGCAGTTAAGTTTACAACTTAAAATTTCTAATACGGCTAATTGCTCATGGACATTTGTAGGAATGCGGCTACTCGAAGTACAATATTCAGAACTTTTACTATAGCGGTTGCCGGTCCATTTAGTCTACAATCATCAGTTGTGGTCCTTTTATATTTCCATTGAAGGTGTTATATTCCAATTACTGGTATAAAGAGAGGAGTATCAAGTTGAAGATTTCATTTAACTGAGTTTACTCTGTGGCAAGTTTTACAAAATGCTCCCTTGTGCTCTACTATCTAAAAGAAGAGTTTTCAACATTTATTTACGTCATTGTTTCGTACTGCATATCAATAATAAAAATATAATAATAATAATTATAATAAGAAAAACATTCCAGAAGATTTTTGAATGTATATACTACTGGGTTAACAGGCTTTGTTTAACAAATGAAAAATGAGAAAAGATGAAAACGTCAATTGAATCAAGTCGGCTGCTGGTTGGCGACAGATTCTGGCAAATATGGGAAGAAAATGATTGTTATGCTCTGTCATGCATATGATACGATATGAAAAATATGTAGAAATATCTTTCTACAAAATTACGGATCAACTAACTGATCCAGCTATTTTTATTATACTTTTGTGACTTCACATACATATAAAAAGTATAAGTATCATCATTTTTATGTCAACTTTTTAGAAAATGAGAGGATTTCCAGTTAAAAATTTGCAAATACGATATATATATCGTATACATATATATGTATTTAAAAATTTTTAGTGTAGGGATCGTGGTAGGGATATAAACAGGAATCTTTGATGGTTCTGTTGGCAATATGCTACAAAAAGTATAGGGTTATTGCGTATTCGTCACTCTGGTTTCTAACCAATTATTGTGATTTCTCGTCATCCGTTTTCCTCCGGAAAAGTTAGGCGTTTGCTTAAGTATCGTTTCCTATCAGTATTTTACTAATACGAAATAGTTGAAGAAAATGTTTGGGTCAGGAGCTAATCCAATCTTAGTTTTAAGTAGGTTAAACAATAATGACTTTGATTTTCATTTGTTTAAATAGATAGTCAGATAAATTTTATTCACGATGTCGTGTGCTTTGATTATTGCAGGTGAAAATACGAAACGTGATACCGGCCGAAAGGTTCAGAGAGAAAACATTCAAGCCGGAAAGGTGAGTAAGCCGTACTCGTGTTATTTACCTTTTAAGGCCTACTCGAATATCCGTACGCCCACGTGCATTGTTTTCCTAAATAGTACATTGATACTATTTATATATATTTTAATTTAAATATAGCTATCAATGAATTTAAGTAATATTTTCGATTCAGTTATGTGTAATTTTTTAAGACAAAATTAAAAATTGTTTGATTTCTTTTTCCCATGAAGGCAATTGCAGATGTCATTCGAACATGTCTTGGTCCACAAGCAATGTTAAAAATGTTGATGGATCCAATGGGAGGTATAGTCATGACCAATGATGGAAATGCTATATTGCGTGAAATAACCGTACAACATCCTGCTGGGAAATCGATGATAGAAATCGCTAGAACTCAAGATGAAGAGGTTGGAGATGGTACCACGTCAGTTATCGTATTGGCTGGAGAAACTTTAGCTGTTGCTGAACCTTTTCTTGAACAAAATATGCACCCTACAATAATAATAAGAGCATTTCGTCAAGCTTTAGAAGATATGGTTACAATTCTCAATGAACAAGTCAGTACGGATCTTGATTACAATGATCGAAGCAAATTGATTGAAGTAATCAATTCCTGTGTGGGAACTAAATTCATTGGACGCTGGTCTGACTTAGCATGTCAGATTGCTTTGGATGCAGTGTATACTGTTATGCTTGATGAAAATGGCAGAAAAGAAATAGACATAAAACGCTACGCAAAGGTAGAGAAAATTCCTGGTGGTACTATCGAAGATAGTACTGTTCTGAAGGGAGTAATGTTCAATAAAGATGTTACTCATCCAAAGATG
Source organism: Ceratina calcarata (assembly GCF_001652005.2). Lineage (NCBI taxonomy): Eukaryota > Metazoa > Arthropoda > Insecta > Hymenoptera > Apidae > Ceratina > Ceratina calcarata. The sequence goes on from NW_017155517.1 coordinate 185,608, forward strand.
AGACGATACATTAAAAATCCGAGAATAGTTTTATTGGATTGTAACTTGGAATATAAAAAGGGAGAATCTCAAACTAATATAGAGATAATGAAAGATACCGATTTTACTAAAATCTTAGAAATGGAAGAACAATTTGTTAAGAAAATGTGTGAAGACATCATAGCAGTAAAACCCGATGTAGTAATCACTGAGAAAGGGGTGTCGGATTTGGCACAGCATTATCTTGTTAAGGCTGGAATTTCTGCAATCCGTAGATTGAGAAAAAGTGACATTAACAGAATTGCTAGGGCTTGTGGAGCATCTGTCGTAAATCGCACGGAGGAGTTAAGAGATGACGATGTTGGAACAAAAGCTGGTCTCTTTGAGATTAAGAAGCTTGGTGATGAATACTTTTGCTTTATTACGGAATGTAAAGATCCTAAGGCATGCACTATAATCTTAAGAGGTGCAAGCAAGGATGTATTAAATGAAACCGAGAGAAACTTGCAGGACGCTTTACATGTTGCGAGGAATCTTCTTCTTGAACCTAAATTGGTGCCAGGTAATCAATGATTTCTCATCGACAATTTGTATTGTTTATGTTGTTTCTTGTTTTATCGTTGAAATCTGTTGTTAAAGGTGGAGGTGCTGTCGAGATGGCAGTATCAAGACTTCTGGCGGAAAAAGCGGGAAGGCTGGCAGGCGTAGAACAGTGGCCTTACAAGGCAGTAGCACAGGCACTAGAAATAATTCCAAGAACTCTTGCACAGAATTGTGGTGCTAATACCATTAGAACTCTGACTGCATTGCGTGCGAAACATGCTACTGAAGGAATGACATGGGGCATCGATGGAGAGACAGGCCAATTAGTAGATATGAAAGATCGTGGTATTTGGGAGCCGTTATCCGTGAAACTACAGACGTATAAGACAGCTATTGAAACTGCTATTTTATTGCTAAGAATTGATGACATTGTATCAGGAAGCAAGAAGAAGAAATCAGATAACGAATCTGGTCAACCTGCCCAAGTTACAGAAGAATCTATGAAGGATTAAAAATATTAAATTTGCATCGTACTTGAAAAGCTTTGTATTTGTGTTAACATCTAATAATTCACGCCCTCGGTAATTTTATTATTATTAGATTCATGTTCATGGAACACATTATTTGCTGTATGCATTTTTATGATAATAAAAATACTTTGACAAAGTATTAATTACGCACTACCTCAAACAATTTGATACTTTACCTATGACAAACAATTGCTGTAGTAATTGCTATTTGGCTCCTATGTTTCAATAACCTGTGTAACAATTATATAGAATTATATAAATATTTGTAGATATAATCTTCAATTAAACATAAAAATTTTTTTTATTATATTCTATTATTGACTTTTTAATATACAGTGAAAGAGAATATATATAAATATTATTTTTTCAATGTCCCTATGTTAACTATTTGTGTTGTATCGTATTATGATTATAATTAAGCATAATTCTACCTTGCGAATTGAATTGTATGAATATATGTATCAATCTCATTAATTTAGCTTTAATTTCAGTTAAAACATTTTATTCGACACTGGTCAATCGTACCATCGAAAATTGTTACTTTTGAACGATTCTTATTGTAGATATAAATCATAATTTATTGAAGCATGCACATATTTAGGAAACATTTTATGGGATTGCGATGCATTTTGAATTTGGGGGACAAAGATTAGAAAGGTGGCGTTTCACGCGATACAGGTATATCGATTGTGTATGTAGGGTGGCCGCCTGGCCGGTATGAGTGAAGGCCGACGAATGGGATAGAATTTTCGTAACGGCTCTTCGCGAAACTCGAAACTCGGATAGACGTGGACTAAACGATGAGAATGAATGTGAGATGATGTCGGGCACGTCTCGCCAATTGGGAACATCGAATGGTGGTAAAAACCGACTTAATTTTCAATTGTTTCTCGAATTCCTGTGCATAAATATCGTGTTGTCGACGTTTCTGTCAAGGCTGGCAGATGTTTAAATATTTTTTCGCGACTTTCATACAATCAAAGGGATGCAAAGCATATCAGCGAGGTTTTTAATACACAATTATTCCGATATTAATGAGAATACATCCACGTGGCTGCGTGTGCACGGAAGTGATTTTCGTATCTGTTTACTACAGGATTGACAGGTGTCTATGTTCTTTTAGTTTTTAACAACAATTGTTATTAAATCATTATTAGTATCCAACATTTATTTCATGCAATCATAGAGCATCTGTTTCGCTGCTTTATTTCTATTTGCGTTGACTGATGTTTGTAAATAGTGCATCTTAAGATAAGTTCTTCATGTAAAGAGAAAAACATAATATTTTGCAAATGTTCACATTTATGTTTTATGTAGGTATGTATATTCTGTCAATAATATGTTTATGAACATTATTTATCACTGGTTTCTAATTTTAATTTGTTTTAATATTTAATTTCATTTAACATTAGCTATTTATCTTATGGGAATGAGTAGATTCTTTATATTTAATATATATTAAGTAAAATTTTATTCTATGATCAGAGATTTTCATTTATCAATTAGGCCCTGAGTGGGATTCTTTAATGGAGGTTCATCATGAACCAATTGAAAAAAATTATAAACTACTGGAAGAAATTGGAAAGTAAGTTATTATATTATTATATGTTGTGATAATGACCAAATACATTTTATCTATGCATACACTTACTGCAATATAAATTGCAGAGGACAATTTGCGATAGTACGAAAATGCATGGAAATAAGAACTGGAGAGTTGTATGCGGCCAAGATTATGAGAAAAAGGCGGGTTGCCAGAGGTGTTGCAGCTGCAGATATTGGTACATATACATATGTGCATGTTCATTAATATTTTTGCTTCTTTGGATGGAATAATTGTTAAGTTTTTGTTTTAGCTCGAGAAGCAGGTTTACTAGCACGATTGAGACATCCAAATATAGTTTCATTGCACAAAGTTGTTGACACAGGCACAACAGTCGTTTTACTTCTAGAATTAATTTTGGGGGGAGAACTTTTTCATTGGGTACCATCTGGTGAATTAGAAGCTGCACATGTGGTTTGTCACTATCTTAACAGTGTATATTATAAACAGAATTTTTTACATCATAACATGTATAATAAATAATATTTTTTATAGGTCCGTCAGGTCTTAATGGCCCTCAGTCATTTACATTCCCATCAAGTTGCTCATTTAGATATCAAGCCTGAAAATATTCTTTTATGTACTCCACCGCCAATGCCAAATATTAAATTAATAGGTATTTTACATATATTAATTTCCTTGAATGAACACTGCTCAGTTGTGTGTAACATAATTTAACATAAAATGTTGTATATACAGATCTAGGTCTGTCACATCGATTGGTACCTGGATCTGAACATAGAGCATTATTCGGTACACCAGAATTTGTTGCACCTGAAATTGTTAATTATGAACCACTTAGTTTGGGAACCGATCTTTGGGCAGTAGGCGTTTTAACGTACATTCTCCTAAGTGGTGCGTCTCCATTCCTAGGTGAAGACAAACAAGAAACGTATGCAAATGTTGCTGCTTGCCAATATCAGTTTGACAATGAATATTTCAGTACAGTATCTGAAATTGCCAAAGATTTCATAAGATCCTTGTTGATCAAGGATCCAAAGTAAGTGTGAGAATCCTATAATTTTGTGCTAAAAATTTTATTTTCGTAATTAATAACGAAAAATTTAATTTGCAGAGAAAGAGGAACTGCAGAATCGTGCCTTAAACATCCTTGGATCCTCACGGTCTGTTCCTGATATACAATATTCTAACTTTCTTTGCAATTGTCAGATCTGACTATAATCCTTATTCGAATTATTTTATTCGTTTCATACAAAATAACGATTTATTTATATATATCTTGACTAATGTTAGTATCATTTGTACAGTTACATACAAATTATACATCATACATGCAAATTATTTCTCACAGAATATACATTATTAAGTTAAATGTAACAAATTTTTTTATTGACTATATATATATATGTACCTTTATTCTGATTAGAAAATATAACATTTCTTACATTGGTGTACATAACGCTATAGAGAGATTAATTTTCTGTTGATCATTTATTTTTAAGAACAAGTAATTTAACGCACTGTATTTATGAACAACATTAGATCATATTTTTTGTTATTCTGTAGGAGTCAGAAGCCTGTCAAGGTCTTGGTGAAGCTATGATTAGTGCCGTTAAACGGGGCTGCGTCGAGGCTGTGTCCCAGTTATTGTTGCAAGGAGCGCCATTGAACGTGAAAGATTCTGTAAAAATCTTGTTATTAATAATTTAGTGATCAGGATTATATATAACATAATTAATGTATAAGCAATTATTTGTTTAACCAGAAAGAAGATACGCTTTTACATATAGCTTGCGAAGCAGGAGACGAAGCGATGGTGACATTTTTAATTGAGAACGGCATAGACCTTGATACATCGAATCAGAAGGGCTTAACGCCACTACATGTGGCTGCTAGGCACGGGTTTATTAATCTTGTTAGACATTTGTGCCTTGCTGGTTGTGACGTTGACAAAACAAATCGTGGGATCAGGGCAGATGTGACAGCAATTAAATATGGACATCCTGATATTGCGTCTCTGTTGGATAAGCTTCGAAATGTATGTTACTGATTAATACATTCTTGTGTTTTTACTAAAGCCGTGTTACATTGCAGCCTGTTCAACGCGAAAATTATATTAAACAGTTGCAACCGACGCACAGACCAATAGATCGTCTGCACGTAAGACTTTTAGGACATTGTGCATCAGGAAAATCATCCTTGATAAACTCTCTGAAATCGGGGATGTTCAGCTTCGGGTTTTTTAGAAGATCAAGGAGTCAGAATTATACTACGAAGGTATGTAAAATGAAATTTAAGTGGCAATATATTTGTTATAAATAACCCTTTTTTCACATAATATATAATACATTTATTTCATTTTTTATCACAGAGGGAACCAAGTATCGAATTAGATGTAACTAGCAAGCATGGCTCACTTAGTTTCGAATACAGCGACAGCGAATACGAAAGTACACAGGGAGTGGAGTGGAGTCGTGGTAACGTAGGTGAGTGGACATGACTTGTCAGTTCTTTTAGTATTTTAAGACGGAGGAACGGATTTATAAATTCAATTAATAATTAGGCGGAGAATGTGTCTTCTGGGAGTTATGTGGCCGTGAAGAATTCTTAGCATCTTATCACTATGTACTCACTTTTCAACAACCGGCCGTACATCTTATCACTGTTAGCCTTAAGGAACCACTCACTGTTCAACTCCAGCAGGTGAAATTTTGGCTACGATTTATTTCAGATCGTATCGCGACAACTAATTTTGGTAAATTTCACTATTTATTCTTTCGATTCTTGACTACAGCGTATACTCCCGTATAAGGAACAGTGAGATACAAGTTTTTAGATAATGCACGTTCGAATACGGGAGGTTGTCGTACATTTAGTAATAAATGATAGGTTTTCATGCATATCCTTGTACAATAGGTTTTGGTGGGAAATACAATGATGTGAAGGTAATCTTGGTCGGCACTTACGCTCCGGAACCTCTTGCTCCAAATTCAAACAGCGGTAGCCTTCTTGCTCTACTTTTACCTTTTTTGAAAGAATTTATGCCAATTTTGGGAGACGAACCCCAAATGGTCGCAGTGGATGCAACTAATCCTTCTAGTCCTGGTCTGAAACTTCTAAGATCTTACTTGAATCATGCAAGGATGGAATTTTTAGAGGTGAAGTGATAATACAATTTATGAAAGTTATCATCACTCTTACAATTTATACTCTTAATATATAGTAATTCTTTTATATTACCAATTACTGCCAATTGGAAAAGAAAAAAATGATTATTACGAGTCTCTCAGATTTAACCGAGTCTTGTTAATAACTCGTAATCAGTTTGAACGTCTTATTGTATTCTATCGTATTTAACAAACTAACTTTTTTAAACACATTAAATTAATCAAATTATTGCATGTTATACATAGTATCAAATAAAAATTAAGATCATACTACATTTAATTTAAATTGGGAATGTAGGATGTAAATTACATTTAACTGTGTTTTAATAGTATATCGATTCGTTGAAAAATAAGATAGATCGTTTTGAATTTGAATGATTTACATCCAGAAGTCTCAATTTAGCACAACAATCTGCAATCTCATTTCATGCTTGGTTGCACGAGCGACTCGTTCAGTCAGAAAAGAAATCAAATATATCATTAAAAGATTTATACATAATATACGTATTCTATAAAATATAAAAAGTTTAGGTTCTCAGCTTAATATCTCGTGTACATAACTGTACTTCCACATTTTTTTACAGGGATATCGCCCAGTATTTGTACAGCATGCAATAAATGTGTGCATTAACATTATCAAAAACGGTTCTGATTCGAATTGAGCCATTCATTTGCATACTTGCTGATTCCATTTGTATAATTCACAATTCTCTTTGATTTTCAATCTCATGCCATGTTAATACATATTATGCTAATTAAGCATATTCACTCCTAAATACGATGCAATCGTTTTTGTTGAAGTTATAATTCAGTGATCCATGGTCATTTCATGATGCATGGTTGATTTGATATACATATATATACTTATATATATATAAGTAATTGAGCTCACCAAATACGATACTGTTGTATTCATAATCTTAAATCAAAACAATTATTTATAACATTTGATCAAGCACATTCCTTGAAAAAAGAAAATATTTTCTATGTAAACTTTCCTTGTATCTGCTGTCACATTCTATCACATAATCAATTTACTAACAACATGTATTTTAGTTGCTGATTATTTGGTCATTAACGTTTATTAACATCAGCCTTACTGCATGCAATGCATGATGTAGGAAGGACCGGAAGTTGCAGAAAGTATTCTCCGACGTGACACGCCGCGGGCTGCGGCCTCGTACGTGCCCTTGGCGAATCTTGATAAACAGGTCGAACTATTTCTCAATTCCTTTGATAAAAAAAGTGATGCGTAATAAATGAAGCTGTAAATTTATTTAACAATTGCTCTAACGCTTTATCCCATTAATACATACGTGCACTAACTCTCCAATGCAATTAAGAAACTCTTGTATATATATTTTCTGCATCAGTGTATTACCAATAATTTTTCCGTTGTTCTTAATCATTAAGGATCTAATAATCTTATTATAGAGTGCACTAGTATGGACTGGTCTAGCCGAATCTTGGAGATCGTATGTGCAATCTTTAGAGGCATCTCCGGTTATGCTTACACAAGAGGAATTTTTGAAGGAAGTTAGAAAGATTAATCCGTTAGTTTCGTTAGAGCATTGTAGACACCTTGGATTGCAATTACAGGTTTGTTATCGAGAGTTTCTAAATTCCTTTTTCTTTATATCTTGATATATCTTTATATTTTCTCTTGCGCTAGAATTTAGGGGAATGTATTCTTCTTCCGGGAAATTTAATAGTTTTGAGTCCAGAATGGTTTTGGCAAGATGTAATAAATTGGCAATTGAGCTTGGAACAAAGAGGACGCCTGGGTGGTCGAACCACCGGTGTTTACGCTTTGGAAGATTTTCAGGCGCGTTGTCCATGCCCTGCAGCTCAAGCTCTGCAAGCTTTACAAGCTGTAAATTTATGTGTCCAGGTATGCTGCTTAACGTATAATTTTACGTCCAGTTATGTTCGTGTAATACGATTCAGATTTTTATACCTTCAGTGCGAGGTGGACGAGGACGAAGTTGAATATGAAATTCCATGTTTGAATTTCGTTGAGCGTTTACCAGGATTATGGGAACCATGGAAATCATGTTCCAACGTTTTACCTCATGCCGGTCTTCGTCTTTCACCACCCGAGGCACCATTGTACCATTTAAGTGCAGTATTTCCACATTTGCAAGTATGCATTAACACTAAGTAACATAATGTGAATTTTGACCGTATAATTTGTAATCAATTTCTTGATAACATCGAATTACGTAGGCACAATTAAGAAAAATCACCCAGACGTGGGATCCATCGAACTCAGATTTGTATCAGTGGTGGAGAGGATCTAAATTATGTATAGGTCCTTGTGAGAGTATCATTACGTTTGAAGAAGAAGAACAGAGTTGCATAGAAATAAGAGTACGTGGACCACGAGGCACCAGTGCGCAATGTTTCACTCTCTTCAGCATTATCCTCGACGCGATCGAGACGACAATCGAACTCGTTGCTCCCGGCATGTTACTCGAGAGATATTGGTTGAGTCCTGGTCAACTTCGAGATTATGATGAAGTTAGTTATTTGGTCATGAATAAATTAGTATAAAGATAGCTACGGGCGTAACTGAACGAGCATGCATGATCAATTTTTTCACACAAACACACACAATTTACCTTCGCCACCAAACGATACAAGTAAACTTGAGTAAGTGCCAGCTGGTGCTTGAAATATGTCGAGCACGGACGGCGATATGCTCGCTTTAGCTACTTTTTTCTTTGTGTACAAGAGAATACATATATATATATATACGCGTGATTATACACACAGTTATGTCTGTAGCCACCTAATGCATCTACAACTGCATAATGATTTTTGTGGACGCGTACAGGTAATACATTCTTGGGAACCAGCGCCGGTTATATCTGCTTTAATCGATAAAGGACTTGAAGAAGCGAAACTTAAGAATCCTCTGAACGGTCGAGAAGAAACTGTATGGGAAATTGTAGGCTGTGGATTGCCTTTAATGGAAAATTGTCTTCCTGGACCAAAGCAACAGGTGAAGTACATCAAGCCTGCTGTACAAAGAAGATTGGCACAGATGCTTGACCCTCCTGATCGTCATGGAAGAGACTGGTGTTTACTTGCCGTGAGACTTGGTTTAGGAGATCGGGTTGCTCAGTTGGATAGTACGGTGGACAGTCCAACGTTGAGGTGAGTTCGCATATCTCAAGTATACGTGAAAAGAGGAAGAAATTCAACTGTTCTATAAAACTCTTTATATACTTGACAGATTATTGAATACGGCGGGTGCCGATTGTACCGTAGGTGCGCTGATACAGCAACTACGAGCTCTCGACCGTGAAGATGCTGTACATCTTTTGCTTTCTTATACACCAACATATGTGTTGTTAACGGCAACCGATTCTGAAACCGGATCCAATCTTTCTAGATGACAATGTTGCATTTATCAATGGTGCATTAACACTTTATAAAACACCGATTTCTGAGAAGAACTTCTTCCCACGTTTATGGGTTTGATAGATTTATTACGTCACCGCTTCCGCCCAAAATACATCGTGCATTGCCCTTTTAAGCTCAGTACACTATATTACAGTACATTGTCCATGTACTTCTCTAGAGGTATGTTTAAAATGTGCACATGAACACTGATGTGTACTTTTATATTCAAACACTATAGTGCACTTTATGCGGCACGAGGTTCTTTTAATACATTCTGTTTTTATAATATACGTATATATATATATATATACACATTTACTATTTACGTGTGTATGTACATATATAAGGTTGCACAACTTGCGTATAAGTTTCTGTATTTTTTCTTATGAGCTCTTATTATTTGTTAAAATCATCAAAAAGTATTTATAATTCTGTTTTACTGTTAGATTTGCAAATATTTACTTGAGGAGTTCTATATAAACAGAGTTTTAATTTAGTGATACTATTATATGATTAACTATATTCTTAATTCGTATAGACAAAATAATTCTAAACATTGTGTATGCACAAGCGTGATTCATAAAAAACGCATTTACACACTATATGAACACGATATTATCGTATTTGATACTAATATTGTTTTGAAAGCTTTTCTTGATATGCATATATATTGTATCTTGCCAAAACTCAGTGTGGATATACGCTGCTTTCTATGACATTTAGAAGCTATTTACTCTAAAAGAAACAAAGAAAAACTATTCGCACAATTCTTTGCTTTTGGTACATTTATGGAAGCTCCACTCTCAAATGGACATTTTTTACTAAAATCAGCATTCCTAAAACGTGTTTATTATGTGCCATAAACGAGACTTGCTCATCTATATCTGTTAAGAGAACTTTATGTTTCTCTAAAAGGTTTCTAAATTGATCCTTCTATTGCATTTGTGAAACAAGAAATACATTCCTATTAGCGAATCGAAGTTTCAGAAGCGAAGGATCACTGTTTTAAACAATTTCGAATAGTGACAAAGAATTCTGACGTAATATTATTCGTGTTTAATAAATACAAAAATGTTATGAAGACGCATAGCCGGTTCAGATCGAGATGCATCGCGATCGATAATTTATATCATTAAAAATGCGTAAAATTCGCTGTTTGTGTTTTGAACATATCTCTTATGTATCAGCTCTATCAAATGAACACTATTTATATTATATATACATATTTAGCATCTTAAATTAAGAAATAATTTGTATTTTTACTTTACACACACTTTACATGAATCTCAAATAATGCATGAGACTAATAGAAAACGATAAGAATAATTCTTTCGTTTCGAAAGTTCTCATTTCATCTTTGAACTGTACCCGATGTAATCTTAATTCTGTATTTCATTTATACGTATTTATTGTACAACTGACATGCACACTTGACAATTTATCGTGTGTCTAATTATGAGAATGGGAGTCGTCGAATCTTTTTCTAATTAGCGCTTTCACGGTTGTATTTTTTACCCATTGTTTTGTTCATTTTGCGTTGACATATCGGTGTTTGAAATTTAGAATTTTTTAAGAATCGTGTGTCCTGTGTGGAATTGTTTTTGCGTTGGAAAACTTTTGCTTATCAAAGATTTAAAGTGTCCAGTATTGTTAGTCACGTATACAGCATAAATATTTATGGTCAACTTTACAGTTTTATGAGTAACTTGAAGAACGAATTTTTGTCTGACTTGCTTTTAGTAATTGCGTTTCATAGATTTTGCTAAGTACGACATAAAGGACAAAATAATTAAATCTAGGATACGAAACTATTCACCGCAAGGACAGTTCAGAAGATAGGTAACAGACACTTTTAATAAATTCCACCTCACATAGATTATTATTTATACTTTGTAAAAATAAAATTGTAGAGCTCTTAATTATGTTGTGATTCGTAGTATCTACAGTCTTCTAGTTTTTATATCTTCGATGTCAAATGAAATTGCTGTTTTTAAATCCGATCTGTAAGTCAGCTTAGGAACTAAAAATATCTTATGCACTTTACAAGAAGAATTAGAACCTGATCAATTTATCATTGAAGAATCGTATTTGTGAAACTGTAATAATCAAAATTGACACAGCATATTGCATTAGCAGACTAAAGTCCAGAATCTCTAAAACAGTGAAGTTATGAAATAAATTATTGTAGTATAGTATAGTTCTGTACATTTTTATTATGCACCACCGTAGGGTAAAAAATAATCTCTTTTTGAATTCATAATTGACGACAAGTTATGCGTTAAAATTTATTTACTGTGTTAATCCGTTAATCCGATTTAATAGAATGTACACGTGTACTTATGTTTGTTCTACCGATAATTTACGATGAAATGAAACATTTGTTTGGTAGTATATACTAAAAGGAAATGTAATAGGAGTTGTAAGTAAGGATCTTATACGCTGCGCATTTATTTGTCATGACAAGTGATAAGAAATACATTAGCTGAACGAAATGTGTAACAATTCATTTTGTACTAGAAAAACCATGTTAATAAAATCACGTTGCTTCATAAACGTGTTGTAACAATCTTATACACAATCATCTATATACACAAAAGAAAATATATTTCATTACCTTCCTGATTGACTTTTCTTTACACTTAGTAATTCAAACTGTAACGATAGAATGTATGGGCTTCCGCGTTTCGCGCGTTCTAGTTAAATATTTTTTCGATGTATCGATTGAGCTTGCGGCATGAAAGCGCGAAATTGAAATATTTTCGAGACCGCGCGTACAGAGTCATAGAGCGCGACGCGACGCGGCGCGAAATGAAGAATTGTTCAGAGTATCTGATAAATAAAAATGTTTCCCAGTACCGTGTTTATCGTTTGTACGCGGTTACGTGGCCGGCAGAAAACAGGAACGGAATTCTTTTGGGCCGAGAATAGCATGAGGGAGGCGGAGATCGCGTTTCGTTGGTAGTCACCGCAGCGAGTAGAGCAATCAGCCAGTAAACGAGCCGGGATAAAATCGGGACGACGGCCAACAAGACGACAAAGCAATTATAGAATTGGATTGGATTGAGAAGTTCGAGGAGGCCCGCGACGCCGCGCCGCGCCGCGCCGATTTCGTTTTATTTTAGCTTAGCTTTCGAAGGCATCCGGTTGTCCATTCTCATCGCGGATCACCGCAACGATTACAGTGAGTGTTGTCCCCCTTTTTATAACTCTCCGACTTGCCTTTTCCCTTTCGTGATGTTTGTTACTCATTGTTCGTTTATCGGTGAGTAGCGTACGGCATGAGAGTCACATCGTTTGGTTCTCGATTTTCGCGCACCGACGAACGAAAATTAAACGATTGAAGTAAGTACTGTTCTTTCGTATACAAACGTCGAATTTTTAGCCACACTGATTCAGTCAATTTCGTCAAATTAATTACTATATGGATGAAAATTTTCTTCATTACATTCGACCTTCAGTACGTTACAATAAATTGGAGAATTCTTACATGTTTCGATGTGTCTAACTTTTTTATGCTTTCGTTGACTTTTGTGAAACATTGCACATGTACTTAGATCTACCAAAAGCATGTTTCAAATTTTTATTGTAAAAACCCCCGAATAAAAATTATGTCCTTTACTCTTTCATTCGAGACTTCGACGAATAGCTATTTTTTTTTTTTAATTTATTTGTTACACATTATATAGTAAACGAAGCCTTCTAACACCCCAAAAGTATATTAAGTTGTTTGGTCCAATATTTAAGAAGTTATTCAGGTTTGAAATGGGTACGAATATTAACGAAAGTGACTTTATATTGAGAGTTTTGTCGTTTAATATCATTCCCGATAATTTTAATGAATTTCTTAGGTTCGAAGAGCCGACGAGATAACTGATTAAAGAAAAAGCGAACAACACCCATCGTCATCATGGAGGCGATTAAAAAGAAGATTGCGGCGTTGAAGCAGGAGATGGACGCCGCGAATGAAAAAGTGGATGCGAATGAGACAAAAGCGAAGCAGGAGAATATGCGTGCTGATAAAATATACGACGAGGTCAGGGATCTGGAAAAGAGGCTCGCTCAACTTGAACGAGATTACGTAGTCGCCAAGGCGAATTTGGAACAGTCTACTGCAGATTTAGAGCAGTGCGAGAAATCTTGGTCCAGGGTGCGTAGGCATGTACCAGATCGGTTTAAAGACGTTGTCGTTGTTTGGTAGATAAACGAATGGTGTCATTATCAATAGGCAGAACAAGATCGGACGTCATTGACGAAAAGGGTGCAGGAAATAGAGGCGTCTCTTACTAAGAAGGAAGAACTACGTCTTTCCGCTCAAATAAAACTTGGACGCGCGTCAGAATTGGCGGATGACGCGCAAAGGTTCATATTAATATTGAATGATACGTTTCCGTAATACTGTACTGATTGTATGTAGTTTCGAACAAAATATATAGTGGTTCGAGAAATATTAAGTTGAGAAATGATAAACATATGACGTAAGGTTTCAAAGTAGGACAATAGGTTGCATCTTTTGATTGCAGAATGTGCAAAGTGTTGGAAGAGAGGAGTCGTCTGGACGAAGAGCGTATGGAGAAGTTGATGCAAGAATTGAAGGACGCTAGATTAATCGCGGAAGATGCCGATGCGAAATCTGACGAAATATCGAGAAAGCTGGCGTTTGTGGAAGAAGAATTGGAAGGAGCCGAGGAGAGAGTGAAGACCAGCGAGGCGTTTGTATAATTATGCCACGTTATTCTTTCCTGTGACCATCAAAATATTTTCTACACAACTTTAAATGTATTTGTAGAAAAATTATAGAACGAGAGGACGAGCTCTTCATCGTGAAAAACATCGTGAAATCCTTGGAAGTATCCGAGGAAAAGGCTAATCGGCGGGTAGAAGATTTCAAACTGCAGTTAAAGGAACTGAAGAAACAATTACGTGCTGTCGAAAAGCGTGCCATCCTCGCTGAAAGAACAGTGAAAAAGTTATTGAAGGACGTCGATATGAAGGAAGGTCAGATTCAAATAGTTTAACTAAGACATGCCTTTTCGAGAACAAGGTGTTTTCAATGATCATTATGTTTCAGACGAATTGAGAGAAGAAAAAGAAAAGTACAAGGCGGTCTGCGACGACATGGATGCCACGTTCGCGGAAATGACAGGATACTAAATCGAAAGGATGGAGTTTCATTTATTTTGTTATTCTAAGCTTTTTCCGCTTATTCGCTACATTTAATGGACATTAGTTGGCCATGATCAGCTACGCTGATTTCATTCGTTATAGTGTACTGTGAAAGGGTTTTAACAGCGCTTGCTATACGAAATTACGCAATTAACATGTCGATTAGAAAGTGTACATTGCTAGTATTTCTTTGTTAATGTAACCGCTTTGCTTCAAGCTTAACCACCTCGTCAATGCATCGAGGTGTACCTAATTGCTTCGGAAGAAGAGAATACTTGCTATTCGTTGGAGTTGACGACATTACCTATTTTTCTTTCAGAGACAATGAAGAGGATTTGCTAGTCGCAAGAGCGACCACAATATCACGCCCTCTTTTTATCACTGTATGCCAAATCTGTATTTTCAATAAATGGTATTCAAAACAAATTAACATTATTACGTGTCTTATTAATTATTTTAATGTTCCATTGAAGTCGTATCTGACTCGCATAGAAATAGATATACGATGAAAGATAAAAATAGCTACACATATTCAACTTAGTTAGTAAAATCTATATTACAAATTTTATCATATGCCATATATAATATTTATTATTTATTTCATAGTTTCTAGTAGTATCTGAATCTGTAAAGAACACATTTTATAAATAAATTTACTATTAACAGTAATTACCTGTTATATATAATCGTTTTTTAACATAAATTTTTCTTGAACACCATCATTCTACGATTTGTAGAGTTTTTAATGTACGAATTCGCAGCTTTACGCCAATCGAGCTATTGGAAAAAGACAAGCGTCTAGAGAAGTCGAGGAATTCGTTTGTGTCTAACTAAAGAAACTGACTATTAGGTTCTTTTGCATTTATTCGAGTCTATAAAGTATTGTCTTCGCCGGTCACTGAGTGCAGTAACCCGCGAGCTTCGATTCGACAGACCATACAATTGTTTATCGAATATTCATATGTAAGAGTGCAGTTTTTTCAAGTGGATAAAAAATTGATTATTTCGTTTCGATGCAGTAGTGTTGAAGTGATTTGAATCGAATATTCAACAGTTTTGGAAGTGTACTATCGAACTCAGAGACGGATTTGCATAAAGAGCTTGAAATATTCGATACACGTTTTATTTTGTTTATCATTTTTATCGGAAAAATTCATTCGCATGTGTTGAATATTCACAGTTGTCCTTTTAATCCTTCCAATGATCATCTTTTTAGTAAAATGGTGAAGAAAAATCGACTCATAAGATTTGTTTGGTCGAATTTTAGCTCCGCGTGGAAATAACCATTGGTGGAACAATGAACGCGATTAAGAAACGCTTGCAAATGCTGAAGATCGAAAAAGATTTGGCGATGGATAGGGCCGACATGTGTGACCAACAGGCGAAGGAGGCGAATCGCCGAGAGGAAAAGCTGAGGGATGAGGTCCGGGAGTTGGCAAAGAAACTTGTGCAAATGGAACGGGATTTGGAATTAAGTAAAGCCCAGTTAGAAAAGTCTAATAGAGATCTCGAACAGAAAGAGAGAGTTTATATCGTGGTTCGTAATTTATATTATAAAATTCGTATACAGTGAAGTCTATAAATATTTATACACACTTCAAAGTTGAATAACTTTTGTAATATTGGCCTTGACGATTTAACTTTCTTTTGGGTGTTAAAGAAACTAGTTTACTATATGACACATAAAAAAGTAAAGAAAATTGTTAATTCTTGAATCTTTCATTCGTCTCTCTAATAAAAATTTTAAGGATTCTTTTTGCAGATTTAAGTACAAAATAAAAATCGGTCAAGACTTAAAAGATTTGGATGTATCGAAAGATGTGATTTTCTGAATTTGTTTAAGTTTTAGATCGAATATATTGGCAAAACCTGCAATTATTCATTTTCAGTCGTTTATGGGTCACAGCAGCAGGTCAATCGATTTCAATAAAAACCTGTACCTGTACATACAACATTCTTACAATTAGATATATAAAAGGCATATTTAGATCTTTCTATTGCCTAACAAGTCGTTAAGTCCAATATTGGAAGAGTTATTCAGTTTTGTAATGTATACGAATATTTATGTATATATTATATAATGTACTATTAACGTCCACTACGTTTATTTTGATTCAATATTACACGCCGTATTTTTTCATTATTTTATTAAACGAGAACAGACGCAATCGGAGTTAGCCGTTCTGAACAGAAAGATGCAGCAATCTTTGCAGAATTTAGAAAAATCCGAGGAACGCCGTTTAACGGCGCAAACAAAATTGGCACAAGCGATGGAGACTGCAGAAGACGCAAAACGGTGTGTTCGGATAAGAATAATATTAAATAGTTTGATTAGATAATCCATCAATTATCGTTTGTAGGATTTGTAAAGTTTTGGAGACCAGAAGCAAACAGGACGAAGAAAGAATGGATCAATTGATGGCGCAGCTAAAGGAAGCGAGAATGATCGCTGAAGACGCTGACACAAAATCGGACGAGATATCCAGAAAATTGGCTTTCGTCGAGGATGAATTGGAAGCGGCTGAAGAAAGAGTAAAATCGAGCGAAGCGTATGTATAATGTTAAGTGATTTTACACAATTTTGAGTTTGATGTGATGATGAGCCTTGATTTTTTACGAATTAATCATGCATAGTAAGATAATAGAACGTGAAGATGAACTATTCATCGTTGGCAATATACTGAAATCCTTGGAGGTGTCTGAAGAGAAGGTAAAAATTACTATTTTATTGATAAAATATTATAATATGCATAAGTATAATATTTCGACATTATTATAGGCCAATCTAAGGGTGGAAGAGTTCAAAGCGCAATTGAGGGACTTGAAATTAAAATTAAAGACTGCTGAGCGGAGGGCTATAATTGCAGAGAAGATGGTTAAAGTGTTTTCGAAAGAGTTGGACGCGAGAGAAGGTATAGCTTAAAAAATTCCATATTTTTTTAAATAAAAATTGATTTTCAATCTATGTATACTTTCTTTTCTAGATTTCCTGCATAGAGAAAAAGAGAAATACAAATATATTTGTGACGACATGGATTCCACGTTCGCCGAACTCACCGGATACTAGTCAAACTTTTTTATTAATCAATTTTACCATCTTGAACAGTGTGTCTGTATTATACGTTTTCTATTAAAAACTATTCGTAAACTTACCTGCTTAGTTTTTGTTAATATATACTTCTCTACGTTTGTTTCTACACTGCTTTTTATTAATATTAGAGACCGAAGATGTATTATATAATAGAATCTATAAATTCATAAAGGTGTAATTAATTAATTGACCAGAAGGGGATCGGATGGTGTAAAAAATAAACAAAGCTAATCTTTGTACGATACTTTACAGGATATCAATTTATTTTATCGATTTTACGATCGACACGACGGCGCTTCGAAACGCCACACCACCGACTCGAATATAATTATTATTTCATTTTTTTATGACGTACATAACTCATGTTGTCTCACGATCGTTTGAAACGGAGAGAAAAATGGGAATTTTCTCGACGAGGTTATTGACGTCTCTCCGCACATCCAGACACTCGCACACATTCGCGCCTAATCTTCTCTTTTCTTACCTTCCCGTTCAGTTGTTTATCGTTATTATTATTTTTTACAACGACGCTAATAGTAGTTACAGTAATAATTGTTCGTTTGATTTGCTCACTCCCCTTTACTTCATTTTCACTCGGTCAAACCGGTGACGTAACTTTAAATACTGTATCGTTTCGAAATAAAAATACTTTCGTATAGAAAATTGCGACAAAGGAAATATAATTAATTTATAAAAACATATTAGTACATCAAGGATCCAAATAGTGGAGAGCATAGTCCGTCACAGATCAATTTCTAGGTCTTAGATGTACAGACACTTACAATTTTCGACAGTTTTTCCACTAAAAATTATATTCTCTACGTCATTTTACTTTTATATTTCGTTCATTAAGAATATAATACTTATGATACTTACAATCGTACGACTAGTGGGTTTCTCAAAAGATGAAATCTTAGGTACACCTACTTGTTAATTTGAGCTGACAGATTGTTTAATTCTTTTTGGATCCTTGTCGTGTTCTATAAATTGAATGTGACACGATGCGTTTAGTCAGTTTAGTGTATCTCGAGAGGTTCCAAGTGACGTCACCGCTTTAATTAAAATGTGAAATGCATTGTGGAGCTCGTTTGTACAGTCCAACGAATAACTGAAGAAAAAGTGATTTATAAATGGATCGTGTTTTTCCAAGGACTCTCTCACTCATTGTAACTAATAAAATACATAATGCGTTAATAAAATTCTAATGACTTAACGTAATAACGACTAGTATGGACTAGAAATGTATTGATGTAACACTGAGAAATGAAGCATAATGTTCAAGACGATCAGTAGATAAGTTTGTACATGTGTTGTATATTTACAGAAACATATAAATAAAAACCTATAAAGTATTTTGTAAGATATAGTAAGAATGTGAACGTCAAGGATGTCATTGCATTAGCTTTGAGTACATTACAACTCTCAAGAATTGTTCGCCGAAAGCCAGAAGTTCCCGGAAGCGAAGACAGTCAATTACTATCGAAAGAACTCGGGTAAATTGTAAAAGTCCTCGTTCAGCGGACGATTAAACCAATGTACAAAAACGTTATTATCGTCACGATAAACGACACCCGCTTCTAACAAATAAATCGAACTCTATGAGTTTGATTGACGTGCTTCTCAAATATATACATCCACGTACATTAACTGTAATGCATGCGCTTACACGCGCTTTGAATACATACACACACATATATATATATATTATACACATATTATATATATATGTATATGTATACCTATATGCCTTCATCTTCGCAGTGTCGCGCACGCCCTCGGCAACCCAGTTGAAATCCTACTTACAGTGACTTCGATTATTGTTTGTATCCATTTCGGAACTGAATAATTTTTTAAATATTGGACTAAAAAACATAATATTCTTCAAGATGTTAGAAGGCTTAGTTTATTACATAATGTGTAGTAGAACAGGGAAGAAATTATACTATTCGTTGAAGTTCCGAATAAAAAATTACATGACTTTTAAGTTTTTCAATGGGTTCACTAATAAAAATTTGAAACATGCTTTTTGTAGACCTAGGTACGTGATGTACATACATGTACTACTTCAAGTTTGAAATGGGTACGAATATTAATGAGAGTCACTATAATTCACAAGCGAAATCATTGTGATCAATAATTTATCATAAAAATGTGTCGAAAAGACTGTTAAAACGTTTGAAAATCTTGAAAACTTTGTTGTCGATACTGACAAAAAATGCGATTCGTAAAATTATTGTTACCGGAAGTAGGAAGTTCGCCGTGTGTATGATTTGGCAGTCTCGGATGATTACTTACATCGTTTGCAGAATGGCAGTGTCCGTGGAAGCGTGCCGGAACTCGTGGCACACTCGATACGTGTAAAAATTCACGCGCTCAGATGCTAACAGCGTTATTTATATACTTTCGAATCAGTCTGATGGAACGTGCACGAATTTATCGTGACCGCGATCCGTAACTTGCCACGTTCCATTTGATTTCAAACATTCAACGAGATCGATATGCTTTTTCTGCGAGAGAACGAGAAATCGTAAAAATGATCAGGTAATTAAGGAAAACGTTCAGTCGTGACCCGTGCGAGGACGGGTTATTAAAATACACCTAGAGGGATGAAAAACGTTTATCGCCTGGGAACGGATATGCATATATTTTTACGCCCATTAATTAGTGGAAAAATGATTGCTTTGATGCAGATTTGCGTTCGATCTGAGCGCGATTCGAAAAGATTAACGACTAATGCGCGACATTCGAAGAGAGATTTGAAATCCGGCACGGCGGCGTCGAGAACAGGCGACGTCGTCGTTTTAAACGAGTGTTCCGTCGGCACACGGCGAGAAAATGTACAGGGCAGGAGAGGAGCGCGCGATCGGTCGCTCGCGGAAATAATGCCTTAATTAGAAGTCTTAGGACTTGATAACGGACTTAAAGTAATCAACGGTACTTTAAACGTTACGTATAAACTTTACAATGCAACAGAGCCCAACCTACGACGAATCCGTCTTGGAGACGGACAGACGCAGGCGTCTTTTAAAACGTTCCGCGAACAGTTCTCTACAGTATTTCGTGTAGAACGGCCGTCGATAGGCGCATACGATTTACTCTCGTTAATCCCCGATTCTAATACCACGCGCACGTAACTAGACACAGGTGAGCACGGATCGAGAGCGGATTAACGACGTCTTCGCAAATCGTTTCCTTCTGAAATCATAAGCGGACGATATTCATGATCGCACAATTGAATGAGAAGTATATCTATAAAAAAATCAGTCTTATAAATTGGAAGAATTGCTTCTTTCATATACACATGAACGTTGAACGGGCTTTGGGGACGCTTTTAACGAGATTCGTTGTTGCTTCAATAGTACAGGTTGCTAGTGTGTTTGTTAACTTGTTTTAAAATGATTGTACGATCAGAATAAAACACTAATTTGTTAATAGTAAAACGATTGATTCTAGTTGACAGCGCGTCGTAATGATGGAGTGTATGTACAACGTTGACGAAACTAATCGAAAACGAATACGGAACGTGGTTGTAAAAATAATAAAGTACAGACTTATTTGAAATTGTATAACTTTTATAATATTGAACTTAACGAATTAATTTTTCTTTATGTTAGTAAAATTACTTTACGATATTTTTAAAACGTACTATTTGTAGACCTAAGAATGTTAAGTAACCAAGTTGAGTAAAAAAGTTGTTCAACTTTGAAATGTGTACGAATATTAATGGACTTCACTGTAGAATCAAAGAACGACCAAGTGTAGGCCAGCGTGACAAAAATAAATGTTCTCAGTGTGCATTTAAAGAAGACACGCTGCTTACATCGGAGCAATTAGTTACGCAATGGCCATTTTCACGTCCGTTTCGTAAACCTTTCCCCAACACTATAATTTTATAGGTAGATGATTAATATTTATTTATAAGGCTTTAAGGTAAGTTAATTGGCTCAATTCAATTCCACGGCGTTCCGCGGTTGGTAAGAAACATTCAAAGCCCATCGTTCAACGTTCGCAAAAGTATTGAGACGCTCGTTTTCGTTCGAAACATGACATTTCCACGAGTGCGAGAAGACGTCGTCGTCGTTTTACACGATTCGCTGGTGCTGCAAGGACTTTCCCGTGCTCTGTCCGTACGATTAAGTCTTTGATCTCGAATGGGTCGCCCGCCAACAAACGAGTCGCAGCGGTCTGAGCAAATTGTCGTTTGGCACGCACTCATTACACGCTACACGCAATTAACTCATTCAATCTCTTGGTCATTCACACACGTCACGTATACGCACGCAGGGATACAATATGTTGTTGCGTCATAGATAAAGAAGAGAAAGGTAATATCGTAATGTACTTGAGTTCCATTTGTGTAGACTTCTAATGATCTATGATTAAGTTAGATCATGATAACAATCAATGTTCGCATTAAACGAGTGGTTTTGTAAAATTGGTAACAAATAAATTAATTATTATAGAGAAATCGGGAATTAAACGATGATAATTACTATTATTTCGTACCTTAATTCTCCCCGTTATCTATGAGCGATTTATTTACCGATTCTCAGCAACGAATATAATTTAATCTTCATCTATAATTAAGGCTTTAAGGTAAGTTAATTGGCTCAATTCAATTCCACGGCGTTCCGCGGTTGGTAAGAAACATTCAAAGCCCATCGTTCAACGTTCGCAAAAGTATTGAGACGCTCGTTTTCGTTCGAAACATGACATTTCCACGAGTGCGAGAAGACGTCGTCGTCGTTTTACACGATTCGCTGGTGCTGCAAGGACTTTCCCGTGCTCTGTCCGTACGATTAAGTCTTTGATCTCGAATGGGTCGCCCGCCAACAAACGAGTCGCAGCGGTCTGAGCAAATTGTCGTTTGGCACGCACTCATTACACGCTACACGCAATTAACTCATTCAATCTCTTGGTCATTCACACACGTCACGTATACGCACGCAGGGATACAATATGTTGTTGCGTCATAGATAAAGAAGAGAAAGGTAATATCGTAATGTACTTGAGTTCCATTTGTGTAGACTTCTAATGATCTATGATTAAGTTAGATCATGATAACAATCAATGTTCGCATTAAACGAGTGGTTTTGTAAAATTGGTAACAAATAAATTAATTATTATAGAGAAATCGGGAATTAAACGATGATAATTACTATTATTTCGTACCTTAATTCTCCCCGTTATCTATGAGCGATTTATTTACCGATTCTCAGCAACGAATATAATTTAATCTTCATCTATAATCGACAGAGAGAAGAAGGGAAACGAACGCGTGTATCTACACGCCACCACGTTCTACCGTTCAATTTCTTATTTTTCCTCTTTTTAAACCTAATCGCACGTCGAAACATCCGACGGGAGACACCAGATAAAAGGATCTTTTTTATTTTACCTAAATTCTTTTGGACCATAATGGGATCATATGGAGAAAGAACGTAGATATTTAGACCTACGGGAAAGTTAAAGGGAGGCACACAGGGGAAGAAAGTAGGGGAGATTTAAACGGCGATGGAATAATCGGAGGAAGGATTATTTTGAGTACTTGGCCTTGACCACAGGGAGCTCCTCAGGCCGAGTTTTAACTTCTTCAAGGAGTCGATGTCGCATTCGGCCTCGCTGAGCTCCGGTCGATCGGTACGTTCGCCATTGCTAGGTACCACGTTCCCCTGATTACCTACAAACGTGGTCTCCGCGACCGAGATCGGTGGTAACAGTGTGCGTAGGGAACTCCTGCTGGGAACATGCCATCTTACGAGACAGCCAAAGAAACGAACTTATTATGGGTGAAAATATGATTAATCATGAGTTTATGCTTTGTCTCTTGATTACGATCGTACATAGTGTTTAATTGTAGGATATGTATATTATTAGAAAATTCCAAATAGCTTTATTAAGTCATCTCTTTTTATCTTTCGAGATAATCAAATAAAGTGCGAAAACACTTCTGTCGAAAATGCGTCTGTCTGACGAAATGGTGATATGAATGAATTATAAATAAAACGATTGTACTCAGTATTAAAGCTATTAAAAGTTCATTCTTTTTTATTAGTTTACTTACCTAGATCGTCCTCTTCGGGGAAGTGACTTCTGCTCTGACATGGGTGAAATGTCCGAAGAAGTGCTCGACGTACCGTGGTAAATGAAATCGGAAACGGCCCGAACTGGACGGAACGTTTTCGTTAAGCGTCTATCGATCTTTAAGGTTGTTCTGGCTGTACGATCTCCGTAAAAAGTTATACGTGTTTTTAATATAGCATACTTCTTGATTTTGTTGTACTATATTGCTTTATTCGTACTAAAGTAATTAGTTAGTATTGCATAAAATTTGAAAACTTTGATATTAGTGTTTTGGTAATTTTTTTTTAATTTACTATAGCATTGTAACTTTATTTACTGAACTCCATAAAAATATGTTAGTTTCAAATTTTAACTATTTATTTGCAAAGTTTCAAACAAGTGTCAGCCAGAACGACCTTAATGGGCTATGGTAGTCACGTGACTTTTTTGACATTTGTCAGCAAAAATTTTCGCATTTTTTCCTCTGTTTTATTAATAACTGTGGCAGAAACATGCAAAATATGAGTTTACGGAACACTTATATAAGAAGATTTGCAGATCGTCAGATACCATTTTGGAAGGACGAAAGTTAATATAAAGAACGAAAAGTGTATTCCCGTAAACCCACATTTTTGGCCAATTTTGTGGGTAACATTAACATTCTGTCTTTTCGCGCCGCTGTAAGAGTCTACTTCCTTAAGTAGTAATAGAAACAATAGGTCAGACGTACTGTGCTTGAGTTTGCCAGCGTCCAGCTGGTTCGAAGACTCCGTGCGAGAGCTCGTCAGTTGATCCGGGTCAGATTCGCTCTCGTCGCTCTCGACGTCGCCCGGAGTGTGTTGCTTTCTCTGCTGTCGTCTCCTTGACGAAACGCTCTTCATGCTCTGTAAACCATTATGTGTCTTGAAAAACATATTATTAGATCGTATTATTGTATGTACATGCTTATTATGCAACATTGCTATATTAATGCAATATTGTCGCAAATTCTAAACTAGAGGATGTGTAAACAATCTTAATTGAATTGTTTGAATATAAAGTTACCGTCGCGGCAGGTGGAGGGCTGGCGCAGCCTTCGGTCATTGCGTGCTCGTGATACATGAAACTGTGTAGAAGAGTGTTGTTCGGGTGGAGGCCGGCTGCTGAAGCTTCCGCCGCGCCTCCCAGTCCGCCCAACCCTCCCAAGCCTGCCAGGCTTCCCCCGCCACCCTCCGAAAGCTGGAACGTAGCGTACGGCGAGATGTCCTCCGCTGTCTCTGTAACCCACCAGAGGCATTGCCTACCTTTCAAATCGCGTCGTAATGAATTGTTTAGTTGACTACCAATTTTCGATGCCGTATGCAATGATATGTTCCACTGCAATTTTCTACCTCAAATTTTACGTCTTTAGAAGTATATAACAAAAGCTATTTACTGCAATGCTTCTGTTCTATTTTTATTTGAATTAGATTTTATCAATTATTGTTTCATTACAAGTTCAATATGAAGTTACTAATACAGTATTCAGTTACTGAAGATGAATGACTGATTTTTTTTATACTATATTATCAAGTATAAAACATGTTTGAAAATCCCTTAACGAAGTCTGTCCCTCATTCACTCGAAAGGAAATATTCTTTCTAAAGACAGAATGGGAGATGGATGCAATGCTGATATGATGGTGGGCGAGTGAAACGCTAGTCTAGTTATGTAAAGAGTCCCAGGAAAAAAAGAAGACGATAATGTTTACAATGTTGCAAGGAAAATACCGTGAAATAATCCAGCTCTATTCATGAGCCGCGATCCATTACTATTTCATGGTTCTGTCCACTTCCGGTTGAACAGAGGTACGCGTGCGACTTTTTTTTTACCTGGACAACAATTATAGTACCAAACCTGGCTGTCGTCCGTATCGTAACAAAGGTTCACCTGGAATCTTGTCGGGCCCTCCGCCCGTATTCGTTGCCTGCTGCAAAGCCACCTTGTGAATCGTCGCATAGTAACGTTCCCGTTGGGTCTCCGCGTTTTGTTGATTCTCCTGAGTCTCCTTCATTGGCCGCTGCATTCTATCTCCGAGATATCCTGACGTACGAATGAAAATAAATAATTCTTTTACAAATTGTTCAATTTCCGCAACAACCACGATCCGAATTTTCTTTATACTGCGCCTATTTAAAGAGAGATGATATTGATCAACTTACTGCTTCGCCAGCGAAGAGTTATCATGATTACGGCGACGACTAAGGCAACAGTTGCTATGATCAGAGGGAGCATCACTTTCACGTCCGCGTAAAACGGAACAGCCGAGGCAATCCCGCGTTTCGACAATTCTGGAGGCGGAGGTTCTGCAAGGTTTCAGGAACACAGTGCTTTTGGATATAATTCTTTCAATGATTATATTACCACCAAATTGATTTGACTATTCCTCTCTAACGGTTCTAAATTTATCAGTAAATATTCTTAATATCAAGCTTACCGCCTTCCTTCGTCAACGTCACGAAAGTAAACTCCGCATGATTGCTGCCAGCTACGTTATGGGCTTCGACTTTCAGTTGATAAACCGAGCTCGGCTGTAAATTCGTCACAACGAATCGTCGTTGCATCTTTACGTTATTAGAAACCAGCGTCCAATGAAATTCGTTAATCGGTCTGTATTGAATCACGAAGTAGAGGATCGGGCAAGCGTTGTCCGGCCATACGTGAAGTCGAAGAATCAACGTCGTCGAGTTCGGACTGAGGAAAGCTGCTGCTGGCGGTATACCTGGTGCCTGTCCTTGAGTTCGAACTGAGAGGACTGGTGACGGTGGACTGCTTCCAATTTTATTGTGCGATGTCAAATAGAGTTGGTACGTGTTACCACAAAGAAGACCCTATGTATGTCAGAAAGTAACAAACCATTAAATCGTAAATTCTAATGCACTTAAATGTCGGAAATCGTCAAGAATTGTATGTACCTTTAATTCATGACTCGTGGCATGACGAGATAATTGTAATTCGTCCAAGGTACCATGCGTCGTCCTATAGTGCAACGTGTATCCTGTAAGTGGTGCACCACCGGTGTGTCCAGGTTTCCAATGTAACAATATACTGCTCGACGTGGAGCTCGTTACATATAAAACGGGTGCACTAGGTTGTACTGGAATCAGATGAAAAATATCCTTAGTGAACAAATTTCTTTGACGTATTATATGTATAAGAAATTAAACTTACCTTGCACAGTTAAAGTATAATGCAACTTGTCGCTGCCCTGGACGTTCTCCACCTGACACGTATAATTTCCGCCGTCTTGCGATTGTAGATTCGTCAATACCAGTTCGCCGGATGGCAAAATTTGTACGTTTCTCGTTGTATCGGTACGAATTTGTTCGCTCAATCCTTTATACCACTCTCTGGTGGGATTGCCAACAGCGTTACAACCAAGGCTGGCGGATCCTCTCCATGGACGCACTACGTGACCCCCAAAGGACGTGATTTTCGCCGGTACTCGATTCGTTGGCACCTGCGCGGCGACTCTGGAACTTTGACCTTCGCCTACGTGGGTGCTAGCAGTCACCCAAAATTGATACTCTACGTGTTGTTGTAAATCAGTCGCTTCGAAATAGGTACTCGTTGCTGGCAGTGTTCTTTTACCGTGATTAAGTTCCTCTCGACCGTCTACAACTCTGCATGACACAAAATTTTATGAATCCTAACGCACAATTTTACGAGATTAATTTTTTTTTACCTTGTGTATAAATTATATTTTTTAATAATTCCATTTGGTTCTAAAGGTGGAAGCCAAGAGATGAAAAGTGCCTGTGGTGAACTGACCACAACTTTGATATCTGCTGGACTACCTGGCACTATAAAAAAAATTTAATAATCATTATATTTTAATTTGTTCGCAGAAATGATTTTAGGGTTTAATCTAAATGATTCAAAAATCTGACCATCTTCTTCAGTTTGGCAGTATGTAACAGTCGTGGGTATTCCATCCCCAACTTTCGTGAAAGCTAATACTTGAATAGTATAATTCGTGTATTTTCGTAGGCCCGTGAGCACGGTTGTTAAGGCGCTGGTTTTACGAATCTAAAACAAATTGAAAATTATGTATAGTCGAAATAAACGTGTCCATTAAATAAAAAAGCAAACGATTCTTACTTCCATTTCATCGACGCTGCGCCACTCATCCGCCAAGATAGGTTCGTAATGTAATTTGTACCCTTGAATAATACCATTGCTATGCGTATTTGGTGGCGGCTGCCAGGATACTTGAAGAGATTGCGAAGTTAATGCAGCGCATCTTACGTCTTCGGGTGGCATGCTTGGAACTAACGCAATTAATTATAATTAAATATTTTTCGAAATTTAATATACCTGGTATTTAACGTGATTCATTATCGCGGATTCTCACCATCTTCCAGCGTCTGTGTGAGCAAAGGTTCGGAAAGTGGTCCAGATCCAACTTGGTTATACGCTTGAACCACCAAAGTGTACTTTGTGTAGGGTCGAAGGCCTGTTAGCCGAAGTTCTGCACCTCCTTCCTCTCCGTCTCCGGACACGGAGCTAAAGTTGTATGAAGGATTTGCCGAGCTGAAAGAAAATTCCTAAGGTAATAGAGTTTGAAACTTGAATGGATCGACGCGTTTCAAACTACTTGCATTAACGAGTCTGATTTATATAAGTAATTAATTTATCTCGAATTAATAAATAACAATATAAAAAACACCTTGTGCACGTGTACGGAAATAAAATTATGCGAATTCGAAATTTTTATTTTAAATTATGAATGTACACTGACTCTTGAAAGTATTCGGTCACTTTTAAAAACGGTATCATTTTTTAGATCCACAAACCGAAAGTTTCAAATTTTCATTATAGACCCCAATGAAAAAGTTAAAAACGTGATGTTTAGTTTTTTCTTCGCGATTTCGAACATTAAAAATTGTTATGGAATTTTTTACATAATACATAATAAACTAAGTCTTCTAGCACCCCACAGAAAATTATGTTCTTTGACCAATATTAATAATTATTATTCCGTTTTGAAAAATGTCCGAATAATTTTTCTTAACGTAATCCAAAATACAGAGGAGTGATTCGATTCTGGTTTCACTGTTCCCACCTCGTTTCTCTATATCCCACATTGAAACCCTGAATGTCACCGTGGCGAAGTTCCGGTAACGGCGGCGACCAAGTGATTAAAATTTCGGAGGAGGACAGAGCCCTGGCTGAAAGATTAATCGGAGGTCCTGCTGGTCTTTGCGGTTCAGTTCTGACAATCAATTCCGCCGAAGGCACTGATCTACCCGCTGGCCCCTCGGCTATCACGCGTATAGTGTATCTAGTCGCCGGCTTTAATTCATCTATCAGTGCCGCATATGGTAGCGGTGGACCGGTGAATTCTTGTTGTTGCCACATGCCAGCTATTTCGCCACAATCAATCAATAAGCAATGATAAAAAATTAATCGTATTATTGTTTTATCTTAATATTCTCACCATCGCCTTCCTTATATTGTAGAATGTACTTGGTCACCTCGCTGGTATCTTGCGATTTATGCTGCCATTTGACGTTCATGCTTCGACTTGAAACCATGGCTGTTTCTAAGGAACTAGGCGGCTGCGGTGGCTCTGAACGAAATGGAATAATTCATTTTTTCTTGTAATAAATAGCGCTGTAATTACTGTCGGCGAGATATGTATACCTTGTACAAGGAGTTGCACTAATTGTTGATCACGTCCATAAAGATTGCTCGCCTGACAGAAGTACGCGCCGCTATCAGACGCTTCGGCTGAAGAAATTTGTAGCTGCGCTATCACACCGTCCGGTGTTACCTCACGTTTCACTGTAACTCTTGGTACGCACAAAACGATTGTAAAAAATGTAACATTAAGATTAAGCATATTTAGATATTTATGATCAGATGAGAAAATGCGATGGAATATAAGTAATGCTATCTCAATCGTAAGATCAAATATAGAATAAAAAAATGTAGTTGCGTTCAATATTAGAGTGTCGATCGATAGTATTTAAGGTGCACTTAATTTTACCGATAGTTCGTCGAGGGATTTAACTCGATTTTTCCTTTAAGCCAAGCGACGGTGACTGGTGTGTCGCCATGCACCTCGCAATGCAACGTCGCTGTGTCTGACTTCTTCACAGTGACAAGTCTCGATGGTGCCGCGAAATACGGAGACGCTATCGAAGAAGAACGAAATAAAAAATTTTACGTACATAAATGAAAAAAATAATAATAATAACGTTGTTAAAAAGCCTTTGCGCTCAATGAGATACTTACAGTTTACCTTCAGTTGTACAACTTTGCCAATACCGCTCCCAATACCGTTGCTCGCTTGACACAAATAAAATCCTTCTCTATCTTCTTTCACGTGTTGCAATAACAGCGTACCATTACTTAGGATTTTCGTGTACGCTCTCTCTCGCAACTCCTCGTATTCACCGGATTTGCTACCTGTTTTGTCGAGATAACGACGCACTGTCAGATACAAAGCACAAATATACAAATAACCATAGAATTTGATTTTACAAAACGAAATATTATACATACAGAGTGGTCCGCATAAATATATCCAATGGTTTCAGAGAAAACAGCTTGTAATACTTTATGCGTACCATTCTGTATGTATCATATATTTCACTTTTTGCCCATGAACAGCGGTTTAAGGGTAAAGATTTAAAACGGTTCAATTACGGTTTTTTACCTGTAGCCTTTTTCCAAACGATGATTGGGGTAGGCACACCTTGTGCTTGACAATGCAAAGCAACGTGCTTGTTTCTCTCAACGCTGACGTCCATAGGCTCCACGATCCATCGCGGAGGCACTGAAAACCAGAGCGTACAGTTTTAGATTTACCCGTCATCTTGCTTCCACATGTCGTTATTTTTTTACTGGTCGTTAGCGATTTAGAGACAGGTACGTCGTAAGAGAAGTCGTGAAAAGCGCGGTCAAACAAGGACGAGCTCGTCGACGCCGTGACGCTCCATAGTCGCAGACAAAATGTATGTACAAGGTAAAAGAGATATACACTGTACAATAGTGAAAGTATGAAGAGAAGAGATATATATAAATATAAAAAACGACGGCGCCTGTCGTCGACGAGTAACAATCGTTCCTTTTTCATTGTTTGAAATCGAGATTTCATCCAAGAAATTGATTTGAAAAATCGCGTTAGAATTTATAGTCGCGAGAGAAATTTTGATAAGTTTCAAGTTCTGTAAGAAATGGTGGAGAATGGTTTTAGTTTACGTAATGAACAAGTGACAAAGACATTGAGACAAAGTGAATGAGGGTACGTGGGCGAGGTACAGTATGGACGTATGGGGGTATATTTCTAGTCGATGCGTGACGTTCATGCCAGTTCGACTAATTCTGTAGATCGTTCGGACTAAACAGAAAGTAAAGAAAAAATCGACGGACTCGTTCTCTGTTTCTACTTGTATAGGATCACCAATAACGGTAAGCGGTTCGATCGATACAATCATAAACGTAAGTACATACACGTAGCCCAAAAAGGAGATAGACGAAAGGATATTACGAAAGAAACAAAAGAAATTAATAAGAGGTACGTACACAGTGCAAAGCTGTCTAATCGAGACTCTGTATAACGTCTAGCTAGCCTACGGCTGGAAACGTTATCGCCACTAAATTATGTTATGCATCGTCTAAAATTGCGACAAACACCGGAAACGAGAGCTCGCGAGGCTGTAGGTAGTCCGTCGCGTTGCGTTGACGTCGCGCATCGACGCGTCGAGAGTTTGAAGGGTTTTTCTGTCTTATCAGTGGTGTATATTGTTTGGCGGGTTCTACTTTTTACGGTGGTGGAAAAACGCTGCATAAGCGAGATACTGTGAGTAGGAAGTTCCAACGTTTTACAAGACGGCAAAATACCGGCCACGCATTAACGCGTGCGACAATATAATATATATAGATATATATATATACGAATGTAGATCCAAGTGTATTTAAAAATGTGTGTGTATTATATCGTGTGTCAAATATATAGATATAGTATAGATATACTCGTTCAACTGGTGGCGTGAAATAAGTAGAACTCTCGGAAGAAGAAAGAGGCGCAATTGGGCGGGATGTGTGAGGTTCATATTTTTGGATGAGAGCATGTCTGGCGGAAGACCGAAAGATATATAATATAATATCGTGGATAGGCGAATAATAATATATATATGTATATATAGATATATATCAAGTACCCGCTTCTAACGACTAGTTCGATAAATACGAGTTTAATTAATCATAAATACGTACTACTAGCCTACATTACCGGATAGCTCGCCGTCCGGAAACCACGGGGCGCGTGTTCCACTTTCGAAATTGGATCTCTCCATGTTACATTTTTACATGCCGACGGACGCGCGCATTTAGATATCACTGTATATGGGTTCTTCGGCTGTTTCGCGTTTTCCGTTTACATACGCGAGTTCGATTTTTCCGAATGGAAAGAGTTCATCGCACTCGTGCCCCGTGCGTTTCGCGATCGCGAGGGAAAGATAAAAAAGAGCGTAACAGATAGAAAGAGAAAGGTAGAGAAAAGACAGTGAGAAAAGCATGCAGAAGTGTAATAAAAAAAGGTTGCCTTCCAACGAGCCCAAAGGAGGAGCCAGCGCATAGGTTTCTGTGAAGAATATCATTTTCTTTCTGTTTGTGAGCAGAGTGGCACGTGCTCGTACTCGGGTGATCAAGTAACATTTAAAATATATATATGTAGAAGTAACAATAATATATATGTACACAGACACGTAGTAGGGTATATATAGTTATATGCAGACATAAAAAATCACAACTACTTCGTAGTAAAGAAGAGCATGCAGATTGTAGTGTGTATGATGCTCACATACACGCACGCACGCAGGCCAGAAGAGAATTTCATTTTTCATGTTCAATCTTTTTTTGTTTTGCTTGGTCGGTTGGTTGCTCCGTTTTAAAGAAACGAGTAAAAATAAGGAAAGGTGCAAACTGTTACCTTTATTATTCGGTCAAGTCAAGCAAACCTCGGGGGTCCACGAGATACCGACGCATTCCCAGAGAGCCAAAGCAACGTAAATGTAATACACACTGTGTCTTAAGGGACCAAGGATTCTTTCGGACGTTGGGAGGGGTCTCGATGATTTTTAAGGTTTCGATGATGATACGTGCGTGATCTCGCTACGAACAGACTCGATCTCTTGAATAGACAGGCGTAATAAATAATTTCGTGTTCCTATACGTAGCAATCAAGTAAAGTTCGTTTTAATAGCTTTCATTTTCAATCCGTGCGAGAACACTACGATGATTAACGATGGTTACGCTGGAGCCGACTTATTAAAGCGTTATGACGTGATTTTATGGATGTTAATATCACGATTAGGAGGGAAATGGTCATGACAGATTTGGCTGGACAAATTGGATCGGAACGTTCAAGGTTTATCTCGACCTCGACGATATTTTTAACGCAAAATATATCTTCTTAAAATTCTTTATTAAATTTCGAATTCTTTAGATAGTTATAAAAAAATATCTAATAAACTGATCTCTGTCTTAATGATGTATTGAGAATAAACATGAATTCTATAAACGTATTAAATTCTAACAATAGAAATTTTGCAGTAAAAGTTATAACAAGAATTACTGAATCTGATTACTAAAAATTACTCGATTACAAATCGTACTCAATCGTTTAC
Source organism: Ceratina calcarata (assembly GCF_001652005.2). Classification (NCBI taxonomy): domain Eukaryota; kingdom Metazoa; phylum Arthropoda; class Insecta; order Hymenoptera; family Apidae; genus Ceratina; species Ceratina calcarata. The sequence continues at coordinate 218,772 of NW_017155517.1, forward strand.
TAAATTCTAAGAATATAGAACTACAAAAAAATCTACTAGAAACAAACTCCAGCTAAAGCCTAGTTATTGATCTAAAATCAGTTAAGGCAAATAAAACGATGATACACCCGTTAATATTTTTCTTCTCGGTTAACTGCATCGAATTTCGAGTAAGGAATGTCGCAAGTGTAAAAAGAGTATACGTTTCCGTCGAGATCGATGACGCTTATGATGGCAGGTGGTAGATGGCTGAGGGATGATGATGGAAAAGGGTCGCCGATCATCTAGTTACCTTTTACCTGTAGCTTGGCCGTGTACCTGACCTCGGCGGCGGGGTTCGCGGCGACGCAGGTATAGTCGCCGGAGTGCTCGGCCGCGAGGTTCGATATACTGAGGAGACTCGAGTACGGATCCAGTTGGGAGATGTTTAGGACGGATGCGAGATTCGGCGGCAAGGGAAAAGGATTTTGGCCGTCTTTCAACCAGGATATTGTCAGGGGTGGATCACCCGCCGCGACCCCGCACACCGTCCGCGTCCGCATCCCCTCGGATAGTCCCTCTTGGAACGTAAATGGCTCAATAATAGGGGGTACTGGAAAAGGTCAAGAGAGAAGAGAGAACCATACGTGAGAGCGAGAAAAAGATGGCACCAAAAAAAACGCAAGAACCCATTTTTCTTTGTACCAGGTGATATACATGTGTTCATTATATATATATGTATATATGTATAAATATATATATACGGGTCTCTTTCGTATAAGTAGCCGTATGTTTATATTATATATATAGACAGTAGTACGTCCATGTATATGTATGGATATATATATAGAATATAATATGTATATATATATACGTAGAATATGTACAATAGAGGCAGTATAGTAACGTAGCAATGTAGAGGAGAGAGAGGGTGGCCCCGCCGCGGACCTGCCCCTGCCGCCCTAAAAACACCTTATACACTTAAATTGGCATTGCACACTCACTCGTCTTACGGTTGCTCCCAGCGCAAGAGCCAGCATTCGTCGACCGTTCGAAAATTTATTTTCGCAAGCAATTTATTTCGCAAAGAAGTTCGCTCAAACTCGCAAGTAAGCCATATACTACATTTGAAAAACACGGTGGACTTTCTCGAACGGTCGAAACAGGAAAGAAGGGAAGAAACGTGGACATGAAGTAGTGGCAGGTCTCGTGCAAGTAGAGAGGAGCCACGCTAAGCGCGAGCCGTCATCGAGTGTACGCGAGTCGTCAGGTCTCTACGTTCCTAGATGACATCGGTGGCTTTCATGAAGATGGTAAAAGAAGAGAGACACTCTTTCCCGAATGAACGCGCAAGAACCCGATGGGCTGAGAGGATCACACATCTTCATCGTTTCACGTTTAAAGCTATTTACAGCGGTGAGACAGCACATCGAGATCTTTCCAGAGAAAGCAAAGACGAAGATACATGTGTGCGAGAATAACGACTCCGTCAGTTTGTATACGTTTAGTCGTCACCAACGAGGGATAATAAGAATAATTAATAACAGCGCTTTAAGATCCTCACGCGATTCATTCGCGAGTGTGGGCGAACCGTATGTACGCATTCATACGAGTCACTCTTACGGATTTTTCGGGCGGTCAGGCGGTCGTCAGGCAAAAGTGAAGGGGGCCTAGAGGAGGATTACCATGAACCACAAGTCGCTGCGTGCGTGATACCTCTGCGGCCAGATTACGGGCCACGCACGAGTAGTTGCCATTGTGATCTGGAGATAAACTTTCAATCATCAGTATGCTATTGTACTGGTCCATATTGGTGACCGTGACGCGTTCCGATGGTCCCATCGATCGTCCATTCTTGAGCCAGGAAATCGTGAGCGGCAGATCGCCCCTCGTTACTGAGCACGTCAATGTGATTCGTTCGCCGACGTTTACATCACGATCTTCCGTGAATGGGCTAATTTTGGGAGGAACTGGAATAATAACAATAACGACCACTTATGAGCTCGCGAAGCATAGACGAAGTTTAAATGCATCGCATCTGTGAACCCATCCGTTTATCGTTGGTATCCTACGGGCAATTGGCTATTTTTTGTCTTTCTTTCGTTCTTATCATCGTATTCGAGGATATCATTGCTTTTCTTGTTCATTTTTTAAAGTAATGATCCTCGCGCGCACTAGTTTTTTCCTTCGTCTTTGCTCACGAGATCACGGTTAAGCCTTGGTATCGTCTGGTATCGGCTTCGACACACCTGCAACAATCGTAGAATAGCGAATTGGACGCGAAACCTTACCGATCACTGCGACGTCTCCTGATCTCCTAGCGCTGTGTCCTTGCTTGTTTCTTGCTGAACACGTGTATACACCGGCGTCGGTCTTCTTCTGCACGCTGGAGATGACGAGGGTTCCGTCTTGTAGGACTTTCTGTCGCAGGTCGTCGGGCAGCTCGCGGTTCGCTCGTTCCCACTTGATCTCCTCAATAGGGTAACCAGCGACGGGACATTTTAGGCGGAGAGTTTCACCAGCAACGGCAGTTACCTTTGGGATCAGTCGAATATATGGAAGACCTGAAACAAGAACAAACTTATTCTTATACGGGTATTAAGATTCAGAATGCTGTGATCATTGTGTTCAAATTAAAATGATACTTTAGTGTATATGTGTGTAATATTTTATACCTAAATGACTTTCAAGGATGTTCCCTACTTATGCGGAGTCGTCTTGGTATGATCATACACATGTTAATATTACTTTCCTAGTAATTCGCGTAATTTTTTCATCATGTAGATTTATTCTAGTTAAGAATTAAAATTTGATCTTTAATTCAAACTTCTCAAAT
>NW_017155517.1:222149-239622 GCF_001652005.2 Ceratina calcarata
TAATTATTTTTAATCCTGACTTACATATATACAGATTTTAAAAGTATCATAAAATAAATTTGCTTATATAGCTTAAGCCTGTTTCGTTTAATTCTGAGAAATAGGAAGTCTGATAATTTTAGACGCAAGTTAAATAAATTTTAATACAGTAGCCAGTTGCTAAATATTATTCACGGACGCTAGAAAATGTAACAAGAAATTTACCATAAACGTTGAGACGGGCTGCGTGAGTAACTTTTCCAGCTCGATTTTCGGCCGTGCAAGAATATTCGCCTCCATCCTCGACCATTACGTGGCTGATATTGACATGCGATATGACATCACCGTGGACTGTCACGTATTGACCAATGACGAACCTTCGAACATGAATAAGAAATTCGTATTCGATAACTAACAGTCTCCACAGGAAGTTAATGCAGCCATACTCTTTATTAATCGTTTCTCTTATTTATTAGTATACGTAATAGGCAGAAATAACATGGCAGTATTTCCACAGAAAAAGTATCTAATTGAAACCATACATGACGAGCTTTCCACGCAATTTCAACGAAATCCTTCAAGTTAATGAACAAAGTTTTTTTTCAATTAACGATTAACTTCGGTCAGTGGCCGCTCCGTAACTTTCCATCCCCGATAGAGACTGCTTTTCAATTACCGCGTCGCGATGCACGTTTCCAGCTAAAGCCGGCCCAGATTTCAATGAAATTGCTAATTTTATGAGCTCGACGGAAAAACAGTTCTAGCGACGAATTACGCGCGCGCCGCCCGAAGCTACTTCACTTTGAAAGGGGAAAGGAAATGGCCGAGAACCAAGCGGGACGGCGATATAAAACGGCATGGGCGAAGAATCACAGAGCTCCTTTTATGTCGATTAGTCGTTAAACCGTACGAGAGTCTCGTGTCATACCCTCTCGAGGTCTATCTTCCTTTGCCTTTTCCTGTCTTCGGCCTCGCTGTTAAGTCGTTCCCGTTCAATGGCATCCTGATAAATATTCCGGGATTCTTGCCGAGATATTGCACTTGAAATTGAAATTGGCCGCGTCGTGCGACAGATCCGACCCCTCGACTATCAACACCGCCCACGAGAAATTGCATTCTAATTACGAGGCATCGAATACGCGTTAAAATAAGCATTCGTGAGTTACAGCCGCGTTCTTTGCGTGCCGATTGAACGTTGGCTGGGATATTTCATCCCTCTCTCTGTTTGGTCGTCATTGAGACAAAGAGAAACTATTTACTGATGAATTTTAGTTTCATATTAACGACTGAATTATATATTATTGCTTTTTGCTTGCAATTAAAATTCGTACTTAAATAATTATAGATAGGATAGGGCTATCTAAACATGTCATTTTTATAGCCACAAGTGGTGCAAAAAGGTCTTGTACAGTAATGCAATAATTTTTTCAATTATAGTGTTTCGAACGTTTGATGCAATTTGTACATTATAATCTTTTCGTTGCTTGTAGGACTTCCCTAATACATTCTTCACTTCTTTATACCTATTTTTTACTAGTTATATATTACTAAATGTTACGAAGACTATTAAAGCGGCCATAAATGACACATCCACCCTGTATAGTACAGGTTTGTTCCAGTGCGATATATACATATTTAATAGTAACTTCTAGCGGAAGCCATGGTCGCTCAGGTTAAATTAATTACAGCTACACTTTCACACCAGTTGATGAGACAATTAACGTGCATTTATAGCTCACGTTCTCTTTAACATAGACAGTATCTGGTTACGAACAATTTAGTGTAGCCTACCTTCCGTTAGTTGGTAGGGGAAAGCCGTCCAACGCCCAGGAGACCTGCGGTGTCGGGTTCCCGGCAGCAGAACACTTTAAAGACACAGCGGGTCCTGGTTGCAACGTTTGCTCGATGAATGAGTACAGCAGCATTGGTGGTGCATCTGCAAACCAGAAACGAAACCATAATACTTACAAAGTGTATCTCATTTAACAAAGTCTGTATTATAATATCAACATTTTTTATCAAATATGCAATTTAAAGTTATTATTTTGTATGTATAAGTACAGATGGTTTTAATGAATGTGCTACAGAAAAATAAAAAAGTTATACATATTTATATTTTTAAACTGTTTTTGCACTTTTTGGTTATCAATATCGTAAAAGGATGTTTTCAATTTTCTTCCGTTTCCCATTTCCCTTACAGCACATTGTGTCCGCGGTGTTGTACGACTTCAAAGAAGCATTTGAAGCGCGCGTGGTTATGAAACGTCCAGAGAAAATATCCAAGGAAATATCAGGCAGTGAGACGAATTTTTTTTTAACCGCATTGTGCCACTCACAATTGCGTTCTATCGTTAAAAAATTTTTCTATTTTTATTGTGGCAATGAAAACTAAGGAGAAAGAACGCGAAGGAAGTTGAACTCGGAGCCTAATCGCGGGTGCGACTATTCGATTTGTACAATGACTTGCGACGCAATCGAATCCATCTCGTTAAGAACGATACCTCGGTCGCGTCGGTGGGAAACGGGAGAAAAGCGGGGAACGGGGTGGGGGAAAGTAGAAATCCCCGTTTCTCTTGGGGAGAAGAAAGAACAAGAGGCAAAAGCGTGAAAGACCACGACGGATCCTTGATTCTGAAAGCACCCACGCCTGCCTGGCTCCGCGATAGAAAACGGAAAGACAATGGACTCGCTGCGACGGAAGCAGAAGCGCCCGGAATATTTTTTTCTCTCTCTCGATGTTTCTGTCTCGACGACACGACGACTGGGTGGAAAGGGGTTTGAAACCTCGGTCCTGGGAAAGGGAACGAAAGTATAGTGGAAAGATAGAAAAAGGAGAACGCGGAAGGTCCAAGATCGAAGCCGAGGCGGCACGCGAGGGGAAGAGACTCGCAGGATGAGGAATTTTTTCATAATTAAAAGTGTCGATTTCGTCGTCATTAAAAATATTCGAGAGCTCCGCTACAAAGAACAGTTTCGTTCTCTAGACGAAAAAAAGAGAGAAGGAGAGGCAAGAGGAGATGGCTAGAACAGTTTCGTCTACGGCCTACGGTGTATTGCAGGCAATGAGTGGAAACGATGTTCGTGAATCCGTGTGGAAATTGATGAATCTCGTCTCGATGCCTCCGAGCAATCGTCAATAGATAGTCGCGATACCGCGAAACCGAGGCAAACCTGCTTCAATAATACAGAATTTCTAGATAGTATTTATTTCGTATGTCTATCTTCGAACAGCAGTGAAGGAAGCGAGGGAGTTATAAATGTCAGAATGCAAGATTCTCATAAGGATAACGGATTCTCAGGATAAACGATAATATAGGATTTTATTAATGTTTGAAGATTGGTACGACAAAACACGATTTCGTATTTACTTTTGTAAATGATATCCTACATTATTATACATAATTAATACTGTCATATAAGATTGTCGATGTCAAAAAGTAATAAATATTCGTAAATGAATTTTAATAAAAAAGATGATGAATCTTCTTTATGGAAAGAAAAATATCATAATTTGCAAGATTTTCATATCGTCCGAAACAGAATATACGAAGCTGTGAATCTTCATTCACAGAGTTCAAAATATGACGCAGGCTAGTTTGTGGTCGCATCCACGGGGACAGCGAGATTTTCTACGTATATCGTAGCTCATAATTTTCACAGGAACGTAATATTCATGGATTTCACAGTTATGCTTTTAATATACGCAAAGTCACTTTTCTTTCTCCCTCCTTCGTATCTTATGATATTAAAAGGGGAAATTAAAGGATCTACGGATACGTCAATCGTCCACAAGAGAAAATTGGTCTGCAGATTAGCGACTAGTGATCGAAACGTAATTTTTTTTCTGTTAGCCTTTAACTCGTCAATATAATAGGTTTTTTTCCCAGAAGACCTTTGGCTTCTTGTGTCAAAGGCAAATTCTAGTTCTCTCTTTCATTCTCACCTTTTTCCTGTCGCAAAATTGCAACGAATCGGATATCTTTTTTTCTCTACTCCTCTTTCCTTATCTACCTATCCATGCACTCTCCTCTATCTCTACAAATTCCCTCGTTCCATCTCTCAACGTATATCTGTCTAGTTATAGACAGATATATTTATCTGTTTCGTTTTTCTTTTTCCGTTCTATCTTCCATGTTTCGCTACCTCCGTAACTCTGCCCAGGCCACGGTACGTCCTTACCACTGCTACCGCTTGATCGAATTCCCTTTGACGTAAATTCCGTGCATTACGGACGCTGACGAGCGCTAGACGCTAACTTCATTGTTGTTTCAAAGGCCCTCCTCTCGTTGGTTTCCTTCCGCGTCCCCCTCATCCACCGAATGTTCCCCTTTCATGCTCCACTCTTCCTGTCCATAGGTGGGCGTACATAGGTCCAGATATAGGGCAAACGACCGAGAGAGATGCTTCGTGGTAGTTACCAAAGAGTAAAAGGAGGGAGGAAAGAGAGATGAAACCGGGGTTGATAGCGGCGGTGGAGGTAACGGGAAGTAGAGGCAGCTAAAGCGGCGTAAAAGAAGCCTTCTCCACTTCAAAGCCAGAGGTCTGTTCCTGCCCACTCTCGACATAACGGGCCACGTGGGCGGCGAGCTCTTTCCATAGTAATCGAGTTCCCGTTAATGTGATCGGTAGCGAACGTTACCGATCACGTGATACTTCACAGTGAGTGTCACTTTTGACACGTCCTAGATGCACCCCGTGAGAGGGGTGAGTTCGTTTCACGTAGAGGCTATCGATCAGGTATAAGTATTTTGGGGTCAGTGGTGCGCAATTTCTGTCTATCGATGAACGGAGCTCTTGAGAGGAGCGATGAAAATTTCATATTCGCATTGAGAGTTTATTCAGTCTCTGTGATTAATCAGAATATTTAAGTATTCCCATCGACGTTTATTTAATATGATAATACAGAGAGAAAAGGAAGAGGCATTTCTACGCTAATTATATATCAATGGAATTTTCGCAGGAATGCTGAAGTTTTGAGATGGAGAAAGTAAATTTCTGGCAATGATCTAATTTGCTTTGTGCCCATCGTGAGTGGGAATAGCTCTTCGAAAAGTGAATTTATATATGCCTATATGTGTGTACATAGACCAATTCGATGCGGCCTCATTTGTAATTCTAATTCGTACTGGCACTGCAATTTTCCATATAATTTTGCTTTGTGCAATACAAACCGAAATGAAGCTGAGTATGTGGAATGTGGTAATTGGGATCGAGTGAATCGATTCGAACTGTATATTTGTCTGATGCATCTGATACGTATCTCGTGCGTATGCATTCATGCGTTCAGAATCATATCGCGAATTAATCATTTTTTCAATATCTTCCAAAATACGAGAATGTATAGAATCTATTATAATTCTGCCTGAGACTCGAACATTTCGTACGACTTCAACTTATAGTTTATATTAGCGCTATTCGACTTCTCTTACCTCGCGCACCATTCTTCCTTTAGCAAACATTTTGAGCGTCAAAGAAAGGTAGATAATCAAGAAGACACTTCATGACATGTAAAAAATTAGTTTACTTGTACAAAGAAAATACACTAAAGTGAACTAAAAAAAATATAACATACGCAAGTTTAAGAATATTATAATATCGTAGCTACTGTTATAAGTTTTCTATATAAAATATACTTCTTTTCATCTTAATTATTAATTTAGTTTGACATTTGATGTTTATTCAAATTTAAATTTTAAGTAGTTGATTTGCCTCGAGTAAGTTTACGAATGGCTAGTTGGACCGCGCAGATTTATGCAAATTTTAGTCCTTTTTAAAAATTTCTTTTCGCTTCGATCTGTACATGTATATTAAATTATGTCTCTTTTATCTGGTAGTTGAATACGTTGAATATTTCTTACGTACCGCCTAATTGTAACTCCGCCGAGGCCTGTGCAGTGTCGCCTTCCGATCGTCTGACTATACATTGATACATTCCACGATCTTCCCTATTGATGCTGTTCAGCCTCAGTAATTCTGATTGTCTACCGGTTCCTGGCAGCTGTCGGCCATCCTTGTACCAAGTAACAAAGTGTGGTCCAGCTTGCGGGTGTGTGCTAACCTCGCATCTAAATTCGGCATTACCCCCTAAATGTACGCTCAGTAACGGGGGCGTCACTTCTACGTGCAATGGGGCGGTCACAATCAGCCTGAAGAACAATTTCCTTTCTACTTTACTGCTTGCCAAGACAGATTGTAAGATCTTAATTTAACTTATGAGTACGTAATTTTTAAACAAACTATTTCAAGTATATGAAAGTAAATTTATGGGACACACTATTTTTAAATCTTCTTGAGTTAATTTTAAACTTTCAACTTTTGACATTGAACTCTGAAGTGAAATTTCAATATAAAACGTTCTTATGTATGTAAGTATTATAAATTATTTATTTTACACTAATTACCGTATTTCGGCACTCGCTTCGCCACCAGGGTTGGATGCAGTACAACGGTAAATGCCACTGTCTTCCAGCGTTACAGCTTCAAGGGCCAGAACAGTTCCCAGTAATCTGGTTCTTGGTCCAGAGAGTACCAGCATCGGCTCGGAACCAGTTTGTGCGTACCATCTGAAAATTATCGATTGGAATGTAAATAGGACGTTGAATATTAAATTATTATGTGTTCAACAAAGAGTATTTCTTTTACACTTCCATTAATCGACTTTTTGTATTACACATTGTACACCATTAAAATTAGTATAAAATGAATCATAAAATTTGTAAGATATAACGCTTTCTCGCCTTATTTCCCTAATTATCTTCTTTATATTTATATATTTTTTATATGTACATGAGCGAAGAGAGATTACCCCAAACTACCATCATCTTCATATTTTTTCAAATTCCATGAACAACAAACATTCCCCAAAATTTAAGTACAACCTTTATCATAATCTTAATCAATTTGACATCATAGTTGTATATCTGTACAACGTAATACATTATGTTAACCAGATCCATTAGATTCAGAATATCTCTAGAGTGAATGAATTGCTAGCTTCGTGTTGCTTTCAAATATTTCATCGGTCGACGTATAAGTCCTTTGTGACGATATATGAAAATAGAAGTTGGCAACATTCCATTCCGACTCTGATTCCAAGATTCAGCGAAAAATTTTTAAACGTCTGAGACTTTCGAAGATAACACGGCCTGCATGATCGCGACTTAACGCCAGTACCAACTCTGTTCCCGTTTATTTTTTTGGAGGACGAGAATAATTCTTCGGGGAAAGGCGAACGAAGAGACGTAAAGGGTGCTTCAATTTCACCGGCTTTCGTTGGTAGGACGACTCAGAAACGACATCGAAGCGCATTCACCGGCAGCATTTATCCCAGAGATTCCTCGCCTCCCTTCGTTTTCACAACTTCTTGACAGTTTTTCGATCGTGGCACATTCGTCGACTCGAACCACTCCAACGTATACCTCTTACTCTTTCTTCTTCTTTTTTCCCGCTTTTTCCTTGTACTTCACCTCTGCTTGGTACTCTTCTTCCGATTCATTCCAGGACGTCGTTTCTCATCTTTTGCTCGTTTCTGGATGCTGCGATACGTAACAGAGTCGGTTTCCTGGGGGAATTTCAGTTCGAGACGAGCTCCAACGGTAAGAGTGTAAGAAGTTAGCACTGAAACTTGTTCGGCAGAGCAGTTTTTCGATTCTCTCGAGGGTTTTAAGACAGCATCGTGGGACTTAAGATGTTTTATATGTAAATAACATAAAAAGGATCGAAATCTGTATTATATACATTTAATTTTTTGCATCAGAACAGAAATTACTGAAAATTTTAATGCATTTTTAATCAGTTATAATTTTTTAAAAGTTAACGGCCTTGAAAAAGACTGAAGTAGATAAGAAAGGGGAGGGAGAGTCATAGACAGGAATATTGGAGGTAAGTGAAGGAATAAAGACTGGGCATGACTTTGATCGAGGAATAGTGGGAGTACTCGAACATTTGAAGCTTCGCGAACGGAGCACAATCGGAACTCTCCATGTTGTTCACCAAGACCAAGATCTTCGAGGAGTATTCCATTCTCCAGGCTTTTCTCCCTTCCCTCTCACGGAATTTCCGGATCTCTTTTTCTTAGTAGATCTACGGAACTAAATCTATGCGCGAAACAAGAAACGTCGACCACGTCGTCGGCCAACGGTATGTGCCAAGCTGTTTTGCGGTGAGCTTGTTTGTACGATATGCAATCTCCTTGTCTTAAGGTATCGTGGCTCGAAGTTCTTTTTTTAAATCTCTCTCAAATAGTACTTCGCTTACTTCGCGCAATTAAAAAAGTTAATCTGCTCTACAGCATAGTTTTCTGTGTGAAATTGAATTTACTTGAGATTTTTCGTATGAAATTTCTTTCTCATTAGTACTTGTTTTGGTCGCTGTGAACTCACACACAGTCGCAATCATAGTGGCTCGTAATTACAATGTTAAATTTGTTTGCAAGACAATTGAAACGTTTAATTTATCAACAAACACATTATCGGTTTTCAATTGTTTGTAATTACAATTAACGCTTATTACGATTATTGGTGTAACACCATTGTTTATATTTGACAGTCACTTAATCAGTTGCGAGCGTGAAGGTATCTTGGTCGATTCGACCAGATTGCTATAATTAATCTTCTTGAATGAAGACTCACCGATATTCTGGAGTAGGACAGGCTTGCGCCACGCAGACTAATGACGTTGATTCATCTTGGCCGACGTGAACCACGCCGGAGTTTTCAAGAATCACTGGAGGCATCACCCCTCTGTGATCTGAAAGGGGGGTAAAAATGGTCCGCAGATCGATTAATGCGGCGGGTAATTGGAAAAAAACTTCGCCAATTTCACCGAGGTTGAAAAATCAGTTTCGCCAATGGGGTGAGTATTATTACCTGCTATCCTGACGTTGGCTACGGTACTGACGACCACCTGCCTGGTGAGACGATGCATCGTTCGACATCTATAACCGTGTATCTGATCGCTAAAGTCTAAACTGTGAACTAGAAGCTCACCGGTTGGTAACAGATGGAACTTGCCGTCTGAAACACAAGTGATTGAACGTGATTTATTTGCGTCCTATCTTCTCATCTTTCAAACGAAACTATCGCTTCAGGAATACAACAGCCAAGAGACATTAACGAATTGAAGATAACAATGAATACTCTTATTTGCGAACAGACAAATGCATTAATAATTAAATCATGAAAACTACCATTCACTCTTTTGAACGTGACTATATTCGCTACCGCAGTAGATAGTGCCTTCGGTGAGTTATTTAAAGCGAGTTCGGCTAGTTGCTTGCGACACCCATTGCAACCGACATATATTTATATTGAGCGTGAAGGTATCTTGGTCGATTCGACCAGATTGCTATAATTAATCTTCTTGAATGAAGACTCACCGATATTCTGGAGTAGGACAGGCTTGCGCCACGCAGACTAATGACGTTGATTCATCTTGGCCGACGTGAACCACGCCGGAGTTTTCAAGAATCACTGGAGGCATCACCCCTCTGTGATCTGAAAGGGGGGTAAAAATGGTCCGCAGATCGATTAATGCGGCGGGTAATTGGAAAAAAACTTCGCCAATTTCACCGAGGTTGAAAAATCAGTTTCGCCAATGGGGTGAGTATTATTACCTGCTATCCTGACGTTGGCTACGGTACTGACGACCACCTGCCTGGTGAGACGATGCATCGTTCGACATCTATAACCGTGTATCTGATCGCTAAAGTCTAAACTGTGAACTAGAAGCTCACCGGTTGGTAACAGATGGAACTTGCCGTCTGAAACACAAGTGATTGAACGTGATTTATTTGCGTCCTATCTTCTCATCTTTCAAACGAAACTGTCGCTTCAGGAATACAACAGTCAAGAGACATTGACGAATTGAAGATAACAATGAATACTCTTATCGCGAACAGACAAATGCATTAATAATTAAATCATGAAAACCATACCATTCATTCTTTTGAACATGACTATGTTCGCTACCGCAGTAGATAGTGCCTTCGGTGAGTTATTTAAAGCGAGTTCGGCTAGTTGCTTGCGACACCCATTGCAACCGACATATATTTATATGTATATGTATATATACAATATAACGCGGACAACTTCCTAAGCTCTCTATATCATTCATATCTGTTCGGCAATAATTGGCCTGGTGTTTTCCAATAAACGGATACACGGATTCGCAGTTATCTTTAATAACTCTACCAGCATCGATGCACAAGCTATCGTTTGTTATTCGCGATATTTTTGTCCGACGCAGGGCGGGACGCGGCGTGCGGGTTTTACCCTTACGATAATTATGCTAATTCCGGGATTTACAGCGGCCTGTTCTGGATGACTGGCGGAGATACAATCTCTCCGTTCTTGCTGGGGCTTAAGCCCGTGCTCGTTCCTTAGATAAGCCCGAGCAACGTTAATGACGGTAATTATCCTAAATATTCGCAGTCGTTTCGCGAATACCCGCGGCCTCATCTTCTAAAATCTTTAACAAAGTTCGTGAATACATGATTATCTTACACTGACAAAATTTTATTACTTGTCCCGTAACTTTTTTCAGACTCATTGTATACTGTACATTCTTCGTTTCTAGTATTATTCGCAATGCTATAATTTCATACTTTAATATTTTCCTTACTGCGTGGTTAGATATTGTCTAAAAATAGCTTGTTATATTATTCGTTTTGTCATTTCTAGTGCTCACTACCATCCATGATTCTACCCCTTTCATTTCCTAACTTTTATGTTAACTAAAAGATGTGATTCATTTTTATTGGAACAGAAGTCGAATGGGTTTAAACGAAACCCGGTTCGTTCCTAGGAAAACAAAAAACATAACGACACCCTGCTTCATTTTTAATATTTCTTCAGTAAAGTTTAAGTTTAATCGGGCTTTTATCGGTATTGGCTTTAATTTTTCGTATCGATATGACAGTCGAACCAGACCACAGACGAGTGAGACACCAGAATCAGGTAAAAGGTTTACTCGTATATCTCGCCTGTGACTTTATATTCTTTATTTTCTTCTCAAACAATTATTTTATCCAGTGTTCTTCTCATGATGAACGTAGAAGAGCTAATAAATCTCAACTTTTTCTTGGAAAGCTGTTTGTTATAGAGAAGAGGTATTAAAAGAATGTAGAACTTTGTAGAAGAACGTAAGTAGAAGATTCACCACATCTTCCTCTCATTCTCTTTCGTCCTGATTCCCTCATTCTTCTTGGAAGATCGTTATTTATATCTTAAATTCTTTTAGTGCCGAGGGTAGAAGGATCACCGTACAACTTTTTCTATTTTTCTTCCCGTTTCCCTTCTTTCTTACTCTTGCTTAATTTTCGGAATACACGCGAATTTTTTGTTATCAATAATTATAAAAACTTTCTCTATTATTATCTCGCTGTTCTTTTTGTTGCTTGTCCGATACCGTCTTCAATTTTTTTCGCCCGTTATTCTTTCTTATTCGTTCCTCGTTAATACACGTCCCAATCCGTGGCACACGTTATTGCATCTACACAGCAAGAGCCATCGGCCACAAGACATTAGCAGAGCTAAGACCGGCTGAGATAAGCGACCCTCCTAAATAGCGATTGTCGGCCAAGTCAGCCAGCTTGAATGGGTTATGTAGTTTCGGTATTACACTCGATGCTACTATTACATGGCCGGTTCGTCCGCTAGGATCTATCCGAGGTAGATAGGCCTTGTATGTATCTCGGTCATATACAGGTGTACATACACGCGCGTATGTATTGTACCGGAGTTAGAGGAGGAACCGCCGGTGACTACCTCGAATTACGTGCAGTCTGACTATGGCGCTATTAGTAAGATGGATACGTTACGCTTACAGAAATATAGCGCCATACAATGGAAAAGGAACAAAAGCATCGCCCCCGATGTTGACCGCAAGAAATACGAGGTACACCAGGCACGAACCTCTGACTCGAAGACAGCGCGAAGAATTATTCGTACAAAGGAAACTGATCAGTGACAAATGGATAATAAAATATCACAACGCAAATTATATTTCCCTCTTGTCTTGCTTGCTATATTCCATCCATACTTTCACATTATTTACCATTTGCATTAAGTTAATCAATGTGAATGAAAAACTTCAAAGGTTTGCATTCCATAATAAAGATTGCGATTCATTTGCAAATAGCATCTGCTCCATGCGCCCGGAGAATTGTCATTTCGTAGAATTATATTAAGTATTCGGACTTAGAATCGTATCAGACATAAACGATAAAGAAAAGGAAGAGGGCAAGAACACGTTTGCGCTCTACGAAACAATGAGAACGGAAAACTGCATTGTACCGATACCGTTTTATCTGCGACGGCAACGTGCAAGGCGTTTTACTTTTAACAAGCCGTAAACGCGAACTGCGTACGTAACAGGAGTTTGCACTTTCGAGAGAGGTTGTGGTTGAACAATGTCGTTACACAAAAGATGATTCAATTGGCACACACTTACGCGAAGCAATTAAAATTTCTCGCTCGTTCTTCGTGACAATTTCGAGTTCTATGTTCACGAACAAATATTCGTCGATCCTCTGTAGGACGTAAAAAGACTACTCTTTAAAGGATACTTCTTCTGTAAAGATATTTAGGACATATTCATGATCCTCCTGTGTGCGCAAATTCCGGCGTGTACAAGATGAAATATGCAGTGGCTCGAGAAAGTATTCGAACGTTCACGTTTGCAAATTTTAATGAAGGAAATAACGTATGTTGATGAGTTTAACTAATTTATTTAAAACAATTCGGCATCTACAGTACAGAGGAAGTGATTTGAAAAAGATTCAACAATGTAAGTAGTAGTTATGATATATTTATTATAAACGCGCATAATGAGTGTCTCATGAAAGAAATATGTTCCGGTTTATGTATTATATTTCTTTTTTGTTTGCTGCATCTTCAGTTTTATGGGTATCGTCCCTGCCTGACAGCAAGTATATTGATTTATGTCAAGAGTATTATGACTCCAGGTAGAAAATGGGATTTCCGTCTAGTGAGCTTACGAGGACGATCGACGAAAACTGAACAGACATAAGGAGCCCGAGAAATTAAATTTCTCGTGGCCATATATATCCGGCACGCTGTACACGTCCCAGTCTTGATTCGGATATTGTGGATTGTGTACCTATGTACTGGATTTGTTACGTCTCTGTAGCTTACTAGGAATAAATGGCGGAACGAAATGCTTTTTGTAAAATCCTATTTTTTTCGAATACATTATTCAAATATTCGTATACGTGTATGCTCCTTGTTGAAACAAGCAAATCTGTCAGTGATCGTCGTTTCTTGAGATTCTAATAGCCATAGCGTGTTATAAATCAAAGGAAATGAAAACAGTATCCGTGACAGTAGCTTGATCTGTGGCGGTATCTTCCGCAATTTCCACTGGAGT
The DNA here is from genome assembly GCF_001652005.2 of Ceratina calcarata. Taxonomy (NCBI): domain Eukaryota; kingdom Metazoa; phylum Arthropoda; class Insecta; order Hymenoptera; family Apidae; genus Ceratina; species Ceratina calcarata. The sequence goes on from NW_017155517.1 coordinate 235,515, forward strand.
GCTTTTCATCAGCCTCAATTTCCATAAGATCCCCGAGTACACGTATCTCGATTCGTTGAAATAGACGCCTGTCTCTAACACGTAACGCCTTGCACGTCTAGGATATGAGTTTGCTAAATAGCTACGTTGACAAGTTCACTAACAGATAATAGACGAAACGTGCCAAGGATCACGAGAGATTTGCCAGATTAGGATGCTCAAACCCACGGATCGTGAATACTAAAGAGATTGTCACGAAGTTTGATAACTAGGGACTCTTGGGAGGATCTGATCACCCTCTTGTTTTAAATTTGCTTATGTAACTAATGGTTGCACAAGTTTATACTTCCCTGCATCATTCTCTAATCTTATTTGGAATTAATAATCAAGATCCTACTCTCATTACCAAGTTTCTCCCACACCAATTGGTGTATATACAAATTTTTTAAACAGGTTTGCGGCGATAATAAAAGTCTCTGTTCTGAAGTTATTAACAATTCCTTTTTATTTACATTTATTTTTTGTCTGCCCAGCTGAATACAAATTTATCAAAATTCAAATGAAAGTTTTTTCTAGTAAGCACGCGCAGGCAGCAGACGCTAATAGGATCGTGAAAAATTCTAACTGGGAGGATAAACAAGCAGTGGAAGTGCAGAAAATTGCATTGGCAAAACATGGCAAGGACAGGAGAGCAGATAAGGAAGAGAGAGGTATGCGTAAAAAAACAAAACGCGACGCGGCGAATTTTATGTATTGCGCGATAACAGTGACGGGTTGAACGAGTTCACGGTGCGCCTATATCTTCATGTCGCAAACGCCGCTATGCTTTTTCCTGTATCTTTTTACACGGCCGCGTATAAAAGTTACGCTGCCACTCCCCACTCGAAAACCGAACGATAATGGCTCCTTGGATACGAGCCAGCTCTGTATTTTTTCTTCAACCCACCCCCCTCCCTCCCCCGCTTATCGACATTGAATATGCTCATCACTAGTCGACAGGACTGGTACAATTATAAAATTTGTCGATGCGTCGCGACGGAAGCACGGAGACGAAGGGTATGGGGGATCGAGGAACATAAGCGTGATAGTAGAAAGAATTCGTTAATCCGACGAGACGAGGAGGAAAATAATTACCAACGAATAGACAAGCACGAATGGCGAAAAGATCGTAAGATCATCCTCAAACGGTATTAACATCGCGACGCGACGCTGCGTCCAATTAAAAGGATTACTAATTAAGCTTACTAATTAATAGCGCAGGACCGGTGTGATATTACGTTTTAATTACCGAGTATCATCTTTTTCAATCTGTGTCGTATTCTGGCCAGGAGCGCTTCGGAACGGCAAGAACCGTCCGACGTTCTTAAATCCAATTAATTTCTACGACTATTAATGAGCGAGCCGCTCGACCGTTACTGAGGTCGATGTCCCCGACGATTCTCTCTTCTCGCGACCTACGCTAACCTACGCTCGGCAAGGGTGATGCGAGATTATTGTGGGTATTAAATTTCACTGTACAGGGCCGTGCTCTCTGTACGCCCGTAGCCGGATATTAAATTTTAGTCTCAGTAAGCAATGCCACCGCCCGGGCGTAACACTTCGTGCTATCTTCCCAGCTACAGTAACGTGCAAAAGTCTCAGGTTACTTGTATTACTGGTTTCGTATAAAGTATGCAAGTGTCGTCAACAACCACTCCCAGGTGCTATTACGTGAAAATTAATTTTTAGATATTGTCTTCCCTTTGGTTTATTTCTTACATTGTTATGGGTACTGTACGCTATGGACATCGATTTAATATTAAAAAAATTTAAAAGATAATGAAATGTTGTATTATCTAGAGTTTTTTAAAGTATTGTGTACCCATTACTTTTAGACCACTACAACTACTTCGTCGTTCAATTCAAGAATACTAATTGCCATTCCTTGCACTCAGTGTTATCATATAATTATAATTCTTCTTGATTCGTACAGCTACTCTGGCCGTGTTACAGCACCTGCGGCCCTGGAATCTCCCTTGAATTTCTATTGCTATCTCGTACCACGAAACAGGCTAGAATATTATATTTTGGTGGATAGTCGAAATTATTGATTGTACGATAGCGCGCAAGCTTTTCACGTATAGAATAATAGCGTTCAGGCAGCCATGCACCGAGCTCACTGGGGGGCTATTAGCCTGGTACATTCTTTCGGATATACGCGTTTTTATCCGTGTTTCAGAAAAATGTTGGGAAATTCTCTTGGTTCCATCTGTTCGAAGCTTGACTAACATTCCTTTTTTTATAATACTCGACAATTTATACAAGTATATTTCTTTTTATTATTATTAATTTTATTTTATCCTGATATGTAACACTTGTTAGCAATTTTATACATATATTGTATAAACCAAGTGCGCATACTCATCATTATTTATTTAAGAAAGGAGAAAAATATCTTACCTCCTTGTAGAGAAGGATAAATGTAAAAGGAGGGTTCTTGCAACCAGGACACCACCCTCACCAAATCCTTCACGAAGCTAGGAACGACGCATCGTAACACTGCGGTGCAACCTCTCGATGCACCCCCGATCACTTCAACGTCGACTTTGTATGCCTGGGCTACCACTGTAAAAAAACAAATAAACGTGAACTTATTTCTGTGCTTTAGCGTTACACACGATTAAAGTCATAGAAGGTACGGTAGTATAAAAAAATTTGTATTTCCATAAAAAAACATTTTTGTTACCAATGATGTGTCTTAAAATACATATTTTAGTGTATATATCCTGTAATTTCAGTAAATAGCATCAAGGCTCGAAGTCTGTAGTTATAATCTTTTGAAAGCTATTCAACGAAAAAAGCGTCAGCGGTAACCATTATAACTTCTGGACTTTTTATCTGATGTTTGTTTTCTGTTTCCGAAAACTTTTGATCAGTGTTGCTTTAAAAAATTGTATCGTTTCGTCTTAATTAAATTTTCGATGTACGTAGATTGTACCAGGAAATGTTATCATTTGAAAGGTTTCGTAAAATGATAGCCTGATAATTAATATACGTACCACGCGAGTGAGAATCGGAACCTGCTTCCATCTTTTTTTAGAAAAATTAACGATTTCCTTTAAAGTATCGACTGCCTCTTTCATATCGTGAAGGCTGATGATGGTAGCGTTCTTTGATCTTCGTCGATGCAAGATTAATCGAATAAATTCTGTGCTTCGACGGATTCTCACTTTTGATGCTTGCTGTATGTGCACGTTTATGCGTACGTGAACTTAGGTACAGCGTGTCAGGTCGTTATTCGTCGTCGACAACAGGGTGAATCTCGACGCCGCGGCGGCGAGGAAGGGCGCCGGGGAAGCGACTCGGCGAGGCGTGAGGCGATGCGAGCGTAACGAACGCCTGCCTCGTCCTCGACGTCTGCCGGTCGTTTTTCTCCTCTCCTTTTTTGTTTCTACCGTCACCCAGCCGCTCGAGAGGTACTATACTCCTCCGGAGATTTTATTTACGTGGAAATTCCAAGGGCGACGGCCAGCTGCTGGCGACACTGCATCCGCCCTGACACGCCGATGTGCGACGACGCGACAGCGACGAAGACACTCACCCGCGTTACGTTCCGCCTTATAAAACGGTGAATTTCTTCTTCTTTCATTCGCGGATAGTGTTGGGGACCGTTCACCCGAAACTCGCGACAACTCCTTTCCATTTTACTACCGCCCAATTCTCCTGTAACCGTTCGCTCGGTATTCCAATGCATTCCGTTCGTTCTCAACCTGTCGCGTTACCCGGTAACGATATTCGGTCAATTTTTCCGGCAACTCGAATTCCCGAACTCACCGCGGGGTTGAATGTTTTCCGGTAGCTATTCTAGGGAAACTAATAACGCATTGATCGAATCGCGCAAACCTGACACCGATGGAAATTCTTCTTGAAATGAAAACACTTAAACGCGGCTGCTGTCGAAAGCGATTCGAAATTGGAATCTCGTCGTGCATTCGAAGGACCTGGGTTTTACAGGGAAATCTGACCGACGCGATTGTTATAGGATCGAGATTAAATGTTTCAAGAGCGAAATTTTCGTTCCTTTTCTTTCTTTCTCTCTGCACTTTTCTGCAGTATCGCCCTTAGCACCGGGCAAATGAGGTACTTGTCC
>NW_017155517.1:240575-244527 GCF_001652005.2 Ceratina calcarata
ATTTTAGTGTATATATCCTGTAATTTCAGTAAATAGCATCAAGGCTCGAAATCTGTAGTTATTATCTGTATTGAAAGCTATTCAGCGAAAAAAGCGTCAGCGGTAACCATTATAACTTCTGGACTTTTTATCTGATGTTTGTTTTCTGTTTCCGAAAACTTTTGATCAGTGTTGCTTTAAAAAATTGTATCGTTTCGTCTTAATTAAATTTTCGATGTACGTAGATTGTACCAGGAAATGTTATCATTTGAAAGGTTTCGTAAAATGATAGCCTGATAATTAATATACGTACCACGCGAGTGAGAATCGGAACCTGCTTCCATCTTTTTTTAGAAAAATTAACGATTTCCTTTAAAGTATCGACTGCCTCTTTCATATCGTGAAGGCTGATGATGGTAGCGTTCTTTGATCTTCGTCGATGCAAGATTAATCGAATAAATTCTGTGCTTCGACGGATTCTCACTTTTGATGCTTGCTGTATGTGCACGTTTATGCGTACGTGAACTTAGGTACAGCGTGTCAGGTCGTTATTCGTCGTCGACAACAGGGTGAATCTCGACGCCGCGGCGGCGAGGAAGGGCGCCGGGGAAGCGACTCGGCGAGGCGTGAGGCGATGCGAGCGTAACGAACGCCTGCCTCGTCCTCGACGTCTGCCGGTCGTTTTTCTCCTCTCCTTTTTTGTTTCTACCGTCACCCAGCCGCTCGAGAGGTACTATACTCCTCCGGAGATTTTATTTACGTGGAAATTCCAAGGGCGACGGCCAGCTGCTGGCGACACTGCATCCGCCCTGACACGCCGATGTGCGACGACGCGACAGCGACGAAGACACTCACCCGCGTTACGTTCCGCCTTATAAAACGGTGAATTTCTTCTTCTTTCATTCGCGGATAGTGTTGGGGACCGTTCACCCGAAACTCGCGACAACTCCTTTCCATTTTACTACCGCCCAATTCTCCTGTAACCGTTCGCTCGGTATTCCAATGCATTCCGTTCGTTCTCAACCTGTCGCGTTACCCGGTAACGATATTCGGTCAATTTTTCCGGCAACTCGAATTCCCGAACTCACCGCGGGGTTGAATGTTTTCCGGTAGCTATTCTAGGGAAACTAATAACGCATTGATCGAATCGCGCAAACCTGACACCGATGGAAATTCTTCTTGAAATGAAAACACTTAAACGCGGCTGCTGTCGAAAGCGATTCGAAATTGGAATCTCGTCGTGCATTCGAAGGACCTGGGTTTTACAGGGAAATCTGACCGACGCGATTGTTATAGGATCGAGATTAAATGTTTCAAGAGCGAAATTTTCGTTCCTTTTCTTTCTTTCTCTCTGCACTTTTCTGCAGTATCGCCCTTAGCACCGGGCAAATGAGGTACTTGTCCCGGGTTATTTACTTCCACATTAAATAAAAAAAGAATGTAATTGTAATAAGCGAGACATCTGATTCTTTAACGTATTTATTTTATTGTCATTTTAACGTACTTGAGTGGAGTAATTATTTTTGTCGTAAGTTTAAGTTATAAATCATAGAGACAGAATTGTGGGACGAGCTATAAAATGCAGATCGAAAATTATAAGTCTTTAAAGCTCTTAAAAATCGGTAATAACAAAAAATAGAAACAAAATTAACTTAAAAAAACATGTAAGATACAAGCCTTTTATTACAATTACTTGTTTTTAATTACGTATTTTTAATAATATGTATACTAGTTCAAAAGAAATTTTTTTTTTAATTCGATGTAAAATACACGGTCTTGTACAGTATTTGATAGCAAATGAAGCAGGCTCAATGGTTAAGCCATTCCATAGTCAAACAAACCTCCAGTTGTTTATGCGGATCTTTCTGACGAGTAGGTATTTGCATATTCAAATTAGGCAAATAGTCTTTGTACTAAGTTCATTTGACTAAGAATAAGATGTAGTTTGCTTAAAGCGTAATACCTATTCCTCTTTTCCATTCAACATTGAATTGCAATAGTCTGGTGGTAGATAAATTGCAGCTGAATTAACAGAAACTTGATACAGTGATCCTCATTAACATGTAAAAACGGAATAACTTTTTTATTCTGGCTAATAGCAGTTTTTTTAATGTTATTCTATACATTACCTAAGAAACTAAGTTTTCAAACGTCTAAACAAAGACTTAGTTAATGGGTCCAATATTAACGAGGTTATTCTACTGCCCCCATAAAAACGAATGAAATCAGATCACTGTGAATAAAATCTAGATAAAAGAGGGTGAAAAAGAATCAGATTCGACGTTGCCCTTGTCGTTTTTGACTTTGCCTGGTGGCCGTGACGAATCAGCCCCCGAAAAAATTCCGGTTCGGACTAACGGAACGAGTCTAGGATAGAAATTTCTTTCGTTAAACCGAAAGCAGGAAGTAAAGTTTTAATTAACGGCCACACGTCCGGGCCAGAACTTTATAGCCGCGAGGGAGTAGTTGGCAATCCTGAAAGCGTCGGGTCGACCTCGCAGCTGCCACGGATTTGCATTCAGATTGCATTTTTTTTTCTCTTTTGCGTTTTTTTCTTCCCCCATTCTTTTTTTTTAAAGAGGTAATTACACAGAGCTCTAGACAGGGAAAGCCTAGGCTACGTCTCATCTGCATCCTGCCCCTACGCTGCCGGGTTTAAAACATCCTTCGTCAGGACTCGCCTGGATTTTTTCGCTCCTTCCTTCCTCCAAGGTACGACCGACGCATCCCTTAATGATTTTTTAATTGCTTCTGCTATTATTCGGTACGCGTCGTGCACAATCAACGCTCGTCTGCCTCGGGTTCTTTACTCACTATAAATCGCGTCGTTTGTTTTGATTTTGTCCGTTATCAATCATTTTTCATTGTCACGGAAAAGAAAATCATGGCTCATTTATGTAACAGAGGAAGTGGACAATTTTTCAGAGTGTGTGACACGTCTGATAAATTACATTTCTAATGTTCACAAATATTACTGTACATTTCTCTCATCTTCCCAGATATCATAAAATTGAGATATGTAAATTACTGAAAATCGTCTTACCTGCCCTGACCTGTACATCACGACTGAGCACCCTGCCCACGGAATTGCTTGCCACGCATCTGTAGGCCGCGCTGTGCACATCCTGCCGGAACGCGGCGGCCGGAAACGGTAAAAGGACCAACGTGCCGTTCCTGAGCACCCTCCGCACGCCTGTTATGTCGTTAACCGGATGTCCGTCCGCGGTCGACCAATCGATGTTCGGCGGCGGGCTTCCGGTCGCGGTACAGTCCAGCCAGGCGCCGCTCGAATTCGAAAATTCCACCCTTGACGGTGGTTCCATCACGAAGCTTGGCCCGCGTAGATGCGCGTCGAACCCATGACCACCCGCCGACGTCACTACCGTCGCCGCACCTGCGAACAAAAAACGGTAGGGGAACGTTCATTCACTGCCGTCCGGAGGATTCGCATAAATCTGTCGCCCGATTGCGGAAAAACATCGCGCCGCGCCGCCGCCGCACCACCCCGCGTCGTTTACCCACCTGGCATCGTAGCCCCGTTCCGCATGCGACAGTTTAATTGCGACGTAAATCCTGTCCTTCCTCGATTTTTGCATATTTCTACCGAGCCCGCGGTCGCTGGTAATAAAACGCTTCCAGCTCGATCGTGCAATTTATTAGGCTTTCTCGCTGATCTCAAAGCGAATTAGGAATTTCGTTTCGATACCTCGTTTTATCGGTCTAATCATAGATTGCATAGGGGAGCAGTTAATCGATTCACGGAGTTGATTAAACGGGTTCAATTATCACGATTGCTCGGACGAACCGCGGACGCTGCGTAACGGACATGTTATTCTATGCAGAGTATATCAGACGCGCGCGATGCTTCGACATAATGCTTTGACCGAAGGTGCGAAGACACTTGTCCGGAACTCTTACATCGTTGGAAGCCACATTAGGCTAATAGAGACGCAATTGTGTAATACATATATAG
>NW_017155517.1:244534-327191 GCF_001652005.2 Ceratina calcarata
ACTGTGAGCCACTAGCAGTCTCGCGTGTACACGTACATCCGTGTCTCGTATAAAAAGCAATAAATTTTTAAAAATTTCCTCTATGCTCTGGAAGGGACAAAAGGTCAGAGAGAATAAATCAAAAGATTGACGAAAAAGAAGCGCGGAATTAATTCATCTATCACTTGAAAGCTAATGGAAATTTTTTAATCGAAAAACCATGTTTCGCTACGATGTACAAAAAATATATAAGTAAAAATAATTTAAGCTAAAGAATAATGTGAAATTAATTCGGCTGGTACGTAAAAACTAGCGTAATTTCTGAAACGGAAGAACATGCTCGGTCATATCGGGGAGGTAATAAGAAAAGAGACAAAAACAGGATATGTAAAGAAAACCGATAATACGAAATTAATTCCGATGTGTAATTTTCGGAGCGAAAGAGACATGGTCGGGCATTAAAAAGGAACATTTTAGATGGCTTCTTACGGGCGAACCAGAACCAGGAGGTGGAACGATATTGCATATCTCTTTGGCGTCGTCCATAAGTGAAAAACGGTTTGGTGAAATGTGGCTCATAACGACGTCCAAGAGGACGGACGTAACTCGTTTATAACGACATTCGAGGAACGAAGGCGGACAATGGAGGGTGGACACGGTAGGGGAAAGAGAAAGGAAAAGAGAAAGAGAGAAAGGGAGAGGCTCGCGACCAAATTTCGTAATACCCGTTGCAGGATAGTATGCACGTCGCATACAAAACACAAAGTATGCAAATCCTCAGCGCAGCGCGCGGCCGAATTGAAATCCCCGTAGTGTCCGGCAATTACAGACCGTCACGGTGACTCGCTTCCGGAATTGTCTCGAGCACTTAATTACTAATTCCAGCCAAGTATTTCGTTGGCCGGGGGCTTAAATTACACGCATGGCACCTTACACCCACTCCGGTATCCCTGTGTTCATTTTCCGCAAGCACATGAGCGTCGCGATTAATTCGTACATCTAGGCTATGCTGGATGAAATGAATGTCCCTGCGAAATCGTTTTCGTTCGTAAATCATCGTAAAAAGTTAAGATTCAGAATCGTACAGATTAATTTGTGAATATATCTATAGAAAAATATTTTAGCTGGTGGTTTAGGGTAGCTGATTTATTTTAATTAATATTTTTCGATTAACTTCTTTTACAAGCGTTCTCTTCATTCACCTAAATTCAGGGTTCAGCATTGGGACTAGATGGATACTCAGTGAGATCCATTACTTTTCGACTATAGCCAGGAAATTAAAGAGTTATTTGTTAATTCGATGTACGAAATTTTGTTGTAGTCGGAGAAAATTAAAATGGAGATTGCAGGCAACGTTCGTGCTTAATTAGAGAGAAATGGTCGTGAAATACCCGCGTTGGTTGTTGGAAGTTGTTTTAAATCGAGTGAAACATAATTGTTTCTCTTTTTTGTTCTATATCAGGTTGTAAGGAGCTGTGAATGAACTAGAAGTTGCTGGTAAATTGGGTACTAAGGACGTGAACGTTCTTTTGCCATCTGGCTTTATGGAGCACGAAGAAAGCTACGTACTTACTAGCGACTATCCTTAGCGTTCATGCTATTTGAGTTACTTTTTATTTTATAACACTACCAAGTCGTTTTAAATATGTATAGATATTAATGTTTTATTATTTCATATTGTTGTTCTAAAAATTTTCAATTATATTAGAACGTAAAGTCGAAGTCATGTAAAATTAGATTGTCTTGAATTTTATATACTTCAGTCGAGCAAAGTATAAAGATAGATACCAAAATGTCAAGTGTTAGAAATATTTAATACTAGTAAGTGAATAACATTTCCGTCTGAATTTAATGGGATAATTCTAATTTTTATTTCCACTCCTATTATTTTTGTCGATCCGTATCGGAGCTGTTCCGGGGTTCGCGTTCGTTAGATTCCTCTCGAGGAAATCTAAAAACGTCGCCGGGCCCCAGGGATCGGATCCAACCAGATGATCCGTCTTCGCGGAGCGTCGTCCCAAGCATTTGTTAGGCGATGCGGAAAATCGAACGAGAGTTGGATGGATGACAGGAATTCCCGACAACGTTGGGAATCGCGCGGATTGCATGGAACGACAAACGATGACTACAACGACCGCTGCCAGCAGGTGTACTTCATAAAGAAACGGAGAGCTAAACATTGGACGAGACAATTAGAGGATGAGAAAGAAGGAAAGGAACCGTGCAGCTCTTATCCTTGAACGCAAATGGAGTCAATGATATAGAAAATAGTGACGGGTAATTGAAAGAAAGTAAGAAAGACAGTAACATAGCAAGAAATGGAAATGGAAGGATAAATGTTGAAATGTAAGTAAGGAGTAGAAATTATCGTTTCAAAGAAACTGGTATCGTTTGTTGTCAACATTTCTCATAAGTAATTTTCAAAAATTAATGGGAAGTTACAGGATTAAATGTAGGAAAGTAGGAGAGATATACATACGTAATGGAGAGAAAGGGGTGCACGAAGAGGGAGGCGACACTCGGCGAGTAATAGCTCCCAATTACCATAACGCTTGGCTAAGCCGACTAATCGGTTCCGCTTATGTCGACCGGCAAATTATTATTAATCACATTGCACGTGGATTACCGTTTATGTGCATCCATAGCGATGGCATTTGCACTTTGGACCACGTCGGGACGCGTCCGCCTGGCCAGCGCACATCGGTTAGGCAGCATGAATTTCCTAACCGATTTGTGATCTTACGGTTGCTCAGTATTCCCGGTAAAATGCTAAAAGCATCATTGGTAAAGTTGTTTCCCGAAATATTCCCCAAGAAGCTCGATCGAAGACGCGGACGTGCTAACTACAGAGCGGATTTTATGCATTTATAGATATATTTTATTGGCAGTGAATATAAAGAATGTTTGCCATGTTCATAAAAGTATAAAATATTAAAAGATGAGTTGTCCTCGCGATAATCGAAAGAATACATTGGTAGCGAGGATTCAGAATCGAATGATGAAAACCTTCGCCGTGGTCTCGCATCAGAGATTAATTGTTCACCGTAAATCACAACGGAAATTCCATTGGGAGCGACGGGTCGTTGGAGCCCGGGCTGCCCGGGAAAAATTGATAAAAAGAGAGGATTATATTCAGAACAAGTTTCCTTTCGTGAAAAATTGGGTTGCTTCCAGAATCAGAGCTTTTGTGGCAGATTTCGGTACGTCGTGTCGGTGGAGTGAGCTTCCATGAAGCTTGGGGTTCATGTCCGGTCCAAGGTAAGCTCGGCTACGAACTCGAAATCAATAAGCGGAACAAACTGTGTAGGTGGGTAGAGGTCGCTGATAAGATTGAATTTGCAGACTCTGCCACCCTTGTCGGCGAGGAAGGAATGAGTAGGACGAAAAAAAGAATGTGAGAAGAAGAAAAAAGAGAGCAGAGTAAATCTAAAACGGATAAGAGATCACAGTCTCACGAACGTGGTTTCCCACAAACTGGTTCCCCTCTTTTTCCTCCTTCTCTGCGAGGATTCTCGTGTTTGCAGTACCGATCAAGACAGCAATTATTTGATCCGGCTGCTGAGATGTACCCCTTCGCGAATCCCACCCTTTCGGGGCAAAGACTCTTCGCTCCTTTCCCATTTCCATCCTTTCCTCCCCAGATTCATTTTTTCGTTTTTCCATCGGATAACTTCGGATAATTTAATATTCCTTGAAGTGAATTTTAAATATTAAGCGGCATCACTTTAATTATTCATTTCAACCGTCTTTGATGACGCTTTGCGGACAAATGTTTACCATACTGAGTTGCCACAAGTTCACTTAAAAATTCATCATGAGATTTCTCAATTATAAATTATACATACGACCGAAACAGAATTCACATCGCAATCATGCTGGGGTGATAGATGTATCTCCGATTTATGTATTTTACGTATTCTTTTTTAACTAACAATGAAATGAAACACAAAGACAATCATCCATGTACGTGCCAGGTTTTGGCTATTGTAGAGCAAGCTGCGAGATAAATTCGGAGTATCTTGTCGCGCGCAGCCACCGACGGATTCATCGGCGTATTTTAGAGGATACTCGAGTCACCTGAAATATTCACCTAAAGTCGCTGGGTAAGACTCTGGAAAAGCAGACTTCGTTCTCTCTCTCTCTCTTCTGCTGTCTCCCTTTTTCTCTGTTACACCAGTGGCCTCTTGAGGGTTCTGGATTTAAAGTTTAAGGAGACCTCTGCTCAGCGTTGTGCGACGTCGTTGTGCTCCTGGCCGGAATGTCCCTGGGCAATGAACTTGTTCGAGGTCGATACAGCTTCTTCGTCTTCTAGCTCGATAGATTCTATCGTGGCAGTTATAACATTTCACTGTAACTTTCAGCCAGTCATCATTGGATTCAATCTACCATTGTCATTTGTGGAACACCTGCTCCTCGATCGCAATGCATACGAAAGTGTTCGCTTGTTTCCGATCTGCTGGAGATTGGAGGATATAGCCGAGCGAACTTTAGCTCTTGGAATTTCTCTTGTCAATAGTCGAACTTTAAGGATGACGCGTTGATCACTGTGATCGTTTCAAGAGATTGTTGTCGATTGTTTGTGATACAAACGAGGCGAAACGAATTTATGTGTAAGGGAGGAACACAACCGACTTTCGTAGCTAATGCCACGTCCAGATTCAGAGGCAACAAGTTGGTGAAAGTTGTTTAGAAGCCTTGTTGGCGAACGCTTCTGAAAAACTATGACCGTGTAAATAAGGACACGAAGCAATTTTACAGTGTATACCGACGCATTGAGAAAAGTTTTCGCGGCGGGCAACAAGTTGAAGAAGTTTTGCTATGACTGTAGCTGCCACTGGTTCGTGAAACGCGAGGCATTTCGAAGAGTGCCGAACGACTAATCTTACGGCTTCCGGAAACTCAGATATGAAAGTGCTCCGTATAGAACTAAACGTTTTCGCAAGATTCAAACCCAGGAGAACATCGCCGGGTTCATCGGATAAGGGAAGGTAAATTGCTCTGATTCTTCGAACGGTAATCTTTCGCGATAGCGATATTTTAATGCTTGAGGTTACACTCGTGGCGTAATAAAACGAAAGTTTCTACACTTCTTTTTAAAAGAAAATCTTCTGGAGATAAAAAGGATTTAGCAGATACACTATGTTCGTTTTTAAAATTGAATTTTTACAGTTAATTCATAGAATCTTTTGTCTTGACAGAGAGAGAGAGGAGAAGAACACATTTTTTCTTATTTTAAATTAATAATTTAATAATTCTAATTACTTGTTAATTAATTCCCTTTCGAACGTTATGTACTCATGTTTTATGTAAAGAAATGAGTAATAATGTACTCCCATCCAGGATTATTAACTGTCTCGGGGCTTTTGTTTAATTTCAAACAGATTTATTACAAATAGATCTAAAAATTCCTTGATTACGACGTAAAAATAAAATAAAGGTTCATTTCATTCTAGTTTAATATCTGCATACGGAACGTGAAATATGAAATCCATCGAGATAACTCTTGTTTTAGAAATGTACAATATAATTAAAACAGTGTACATTCTGTTCTGCAAATTATAATTAACAAGAACAGTAAGTGTAAGGCAAGTTTAGCAGTATCATGAATATTTCACAATTTGCTCATGGCTGCGTTTATATTTTTTCCACAGTGAAATGAATTACGGAACGTGGAAGGTCGCACAGCTTTTCTTCGTAACGCGGAGGTGAACGCACTTCGGATAGTGTTAGGTGTCGCCCTGTTATTCGGAGGCGTTAGCCGTTTCAATTTCCCGAACGAAGAGGGTAAGAAGAACGGGGCAAGAGAAGGACGAATGGGGAATGATTGTTAGAAATATGAGAAAAACTTTCAACTTCGCACCCTCCCCGCAGTATCATGCCAGCCGTACAGTTAAGACGAAACGATCCATCTCTATCTTCTCTCTTCACCACTTTCGCCCGTTTCCTTCTTTCGTTCTAACCAGAGTATACATACACCCTTTCAGTTACTTTTTACCCTCCCTTTCAGCATCCCTTCCTGTCTCCTAGTACGCGCAGATTTCGCAGTGTATCACGAGTGCTCCGTAGCGTAACCTTTTCGTCATTTTAAAACGCTCTGAAAGCACGTACAGAGTTTTTCGGAACAAAAAGCTGCTTTTCTTCCGGCTACGTTAGTTTTACCGTGCTCTGTTCACCTGCCGACTTACTTTCTTCCTTGCTCTGTTTCACTTTGTTCCTCTTTTCTCGTATGTAGCGTCGCCCGTCGTCGACGTTCGCAATTTCTCAACCGCTCGTGATACGCTCTTTCATGGAACGTGGCCATGTAGCCAACGTGTGTATGTTGATACGTCCGATAAAAGAATCTTGGCGAAGAATCTTCCCGAATTACTTGTAGTAACGTAGATGCTTTTGTTAACCGCCATGCGGCTCAATTTGTCGCGATCAAGAGGCCGCTATCGGGAATTCCGCTTGTTTTGACATATGAACAATATCGGTTTTCAAGGTAGGTATAATTTTGTATTTCAAACCGATGAAATCGACAAAAGAATATTCAAAGTTGATCAGAGATAAATTAAATCAATAATACCACTGCGTCGAATTCCAATTTGCGATTTAATCCTAAAGCCGGTTTCGATCATGGTAAAAAAAGGTTAATCCAACAGCACAGAATCTTCCTAAAGGCAGCTTCCTTTGACCACGGTACCAGCAACGAGATGTATCGTGCTTTCTTTCACGATCCGTCAAGCGTGAGACTACTGAAACGTTCGAGCGGTAAAAGGATTTTCCGATCGTCGGGTGGAACGTAACAGTTTCATTTTCTTTGTCTAGAATCGGACGCGACGGGAGAGGAGGCAGCGGGAGCGCGACGGACGCCCCCGCAGGTGCAAGGATCTAGGTGCGCCTGGAACAATGAACGCAATCAATGCGGTATGGCACCCCCTTCGACGTCAATCAAACGGCTGGCGTACGCGCCACTAGCCCATTGGCCCCGATTGCCTTTTGTCACTCCCCTGTACCCGATAAAGAGAAACCGGACAGAGCGAGATGATGCTAGACTGATCAACGCTGATAACTAGAGCTTTCTGAACCGAGACAATCGTACAAAACAAGAAGCGATGGATAATGGTGGGTGCTAAGTTAGAAGGAGGTGAAAGTAATGCAATGCGTGAACAGAGAGAGACGCGAGATGAAAAAGAAGAATGTGAAATTGAACATTGATAAAGGCAAGGAAATGCGGTGTATGAAGAAGAACGGATAGACGGAGCATGCAAATATGGGCTTGAAGAAATGGAATGAAGTTAAATACAAGAGAATGTAATACGTGAAGGAGAATAGAAGAAAATGCAATTAAAGCAGCTTGAATGAAAAAAAGATATAGAAAAATGGGAACTCAGGGGCTAGCGATGAACGTAAGAGTAAAAGAGAGTGAAACGAAAGAAAATATAATACGTGGGCAGAAAGCATTAGTCAAAAATCTAAAAAAAGACAGGCATAGAAAAAAAGAATGTGTAAAGTCAGAAAGAGGCAGAGGTTGGAAGGAGCAAGCTGGATGAAAATGCAGCGTTATAGAATGAAGAGGGATAGAGGAGGTGAAGAGAAAAACAGAACGATAAATGGAAGGATACAAAGAGAGAGCGTAAGCCTGGGCAGGAGATGACTAGTGAGAGTGGGGATGTAGGGGAACGAAAGGGGAGAGAGAATGGATAGAGAGATTGCAGCGCAATGGTAAATGGGGCGAATTCCAGCCGAATACGACACGCGTGTTGCAGAACTGACCAGTCCACGACCCAGTTTCGGAGGACGTTTCCTTTCTCATCTCTTCTCTCTCTCTCTCTCCCATCATCCCCTCTGCTCCGGACGTGTGGCGGAGCTATGCCGCTACTACCCCTCGTTGTCTATCTTCTTGAATCGAGTGCGTACGTGGACGCGATGTAGATGTATGTATGCATGTACGTATGTACGTATGTATGTTCAAGAGGCAATATATCGGTGAGAGCACGTTGATTCGAACGCACTTCATGGAGGTGGTGGCGCGGTGAAGGGGGTGCGAGTCGATCGATTATCGTAACACGTGAATACCAGGTGAAAGCGGTGATCCTTGTTTCGAGCGTGGATACTCCCCGCTGATTGATTGCTATGTAGAATGCTAATATCCCTACGCGGTGACAGTGCGTAAAACACCGTGTTTACTATAATTGATCTTAAAAGTACAAGACTAGGATTATTCAGATTATTACGGATTTTCATTTAAGTAGTATTGCACATTAAGAGACATTGAAATGCTGAGATGCCTCGTACCAGTCGAATGTACATACATATGTGCCGAGATGATTACGTTTAAACAAGATGAAACGAAATAATTGGGACTTCGTATCGGAAACGACCAATATAATTTCGGTGGACATTTTATCGGAAGGTAGATAGGAATTTCGAGCGGACGCAGGAAATTTGGTACCAATAGAATGTCTAGGAGGAATTCGTCGAATGAATTTTCGGAGCGTGCTCGATAACAGGCTTAAGTGACGTGAGCTACCATTGCATGCGGATTTTAATTATGAAATATAATAACTGCACGATATCGTCGCTTGCACTTTAATTCTCGACGGCCAAAGATATTTCCGGTCCAATCCAATGAGACGAACATGGGTTCATATAGGTACACGATCATGCCTATTCGTGTAAATCTAATTGTAAATTATAATGTTTACGCAACATTTTTAACGAACTAATTTTTACGTCGAACCGACGACTAATTAGTGAATATGTCATATGCGCTTTCTTCACCTTTCCGACGCGGTGACCCGTGAAATAATTGAAGATTCATTCAAGCTGGCTCTTGCTGGATGTTCGACGCTTGAAGCGCGGTCAATAACCTCGGCATTGATCGATAAATGCAACTGTCGCGGTATATAATTATAGATAATACTCTGCAGAAACGTCGCGCGTCGTGTCCCGTCGCCTCGTGTCGCTTCGATTTCCAAATTTTCAACGTCACCCAACCTGACGCGAGGCTACTGCGGAATATCGACGTTCTATTCGATTTCCGAAATAGCTCGTGACATATATAGAATACATGCTCTGTTCAGAATCCCTTATGAACGAAATGCTGGACAAATTTAACTTCACGAGATAAACCAGATAAAAGAGAGGAATATCGAAAATTTTTTTTACACTTCTACACGTCCTCCTTTTAATTTTCTAATATACAATGTGATTTGCGATACAAGGTGAAAATGTACAATTTTAGAGTGGAAGATAATGGAGGTTCGTTTCAAAGTTTATCGCTTTCAGCAGACTTGAGAATCCAACGAAGATGCTTGTCGCAGGGTATTATAGTAAGGAAAGGAGGCGAACGGGGTTTGAAGGTGGACCATGGAGGAAGCAAGGATGGGTAAGGACACCAATGATTTCCCAGGAGGGATCGTCTACTGCTTCTCCGCGTCCTCGTTCGTTCGTTTCTTTCTAGTATTTCCAGTCGTCGTTCTATCATTCTACCCTCGTGGACCACGTCTTAAGCTTGGCAACGTCGTTATTTTGTCTATTCCATTGCCGGCAATTTGTCTTGTTGCCGATAGAACTGGGAAACGAGGAATGCCGCGTGTCTCTGTGGAATTTTAATATTTCACGTTTTTTCGGAGGGCGGAAAATGCCGTGAACGAGGAACTGTGAAAGCGCCACGAGACCAATATACACTCCCTTATGCATTTGCGCATTCCTTAGCTTAGTGCAATGTTGTATAAGCAATGTTACATCGGAAATTATTCATTTTAATTCACGCTTGTATAAATCTCATTAATATATTTTTTAATTAAATCATCAACGAAGTCACGTACTACATACATTTTTATCTAAGAAATCAGTAACAAACTAGAATGTATTAAAACTTAATTGAATGCTCTCACAAAATAACCGTACACATAACTACTTGATTCGGTCCACAACATGAATCTGATATTTTTATAGGTCACGGAACACGTTTCCGATCATTTTTTTTAACTTATCGTTGAACTAAATTGGATCTTGTCGAATAATATTTACCGATGTTTTGCGTCCGTTTCATTTACCAATTACTATTTGCGTTATCGGGGCGAGGTACAAAATTTTGTATCAGCGAATTTCCAGGACATATATTTGTTCGGAAGATAAGTAATATCGCATATCGATACTACGCGCACGAGAGAATTAGAACGGTCGCTATTTTATTCGGCAGAAAATACTTTTTATATTGTTTTTAAAAAATGTAAAATAACAAGCGGAAAACAATGATAAACATTTCTTATTTAATTATATTTACGTTTCAGTTGAATAAATAATATTACACATTTACGTAATTTTAACACTTTCACTGTTCACTGATTATAATTAATTGTATATTGTTATCAATATTAAACTCGTATCTAATGCTCAATAATCGTCACACGAATATTGTATTTTTAGTATTTCATTTTATTAGTATTTTATTATTAGTATTTTTTCTATTTCAGGTTCATTAACGAAGTCAATTTCACCGGAGGTGCAACAGAAACGAATTCTCTATTTTATGACGTTCATAAACTTTCGTCCGATATCATCAATTTATTTTTCCACGGGACGTAGCCGTCGTCGCCGAATGATGACGCAATTCAGAAACGGGAGTCATAACCTGATCCCCTCAAATATATAGAAAGCTACGGTTATACCCCGCTGTGTCCTCCTTCATTTTCTCCCAGTTGGCCAGTTTACCTGCGGGAAGTCTTATCTCGCTGCACCAGGCCGCACTTCGGTTACTCGGCTTGACACCCATCCACCCGCTGAGCCGTAGTACATACAATGCAATCGCGCATTCTTAGAAAAATTTTAGTCTCGCCTTGTGTTCCCGCATTACGGTGACAATAAGACTTTTACTGTACAGATCGGTGTCGTAACTCCACTATCGCGGCTATTTACATTATAATGTTTGTAGTACAGTAAGAAAGACGAGATTAGAGAAGTCAATATTCAGCGTACAGGGAGATGAGTGCCAGACGTTGTGGCACCTGGTTGGCAATATGGACAACGGGAAATGCCATGCTGATCATTAAACAATTATAGCCGAATTTCAAGTGGGCATGAGGGGAAGGGACTTTCCTGACAGAACACTCTGTGACGCTGGACTGAGCTGCACCGTCAGTTTTGACAGATTGACATTTTGATATACAACGCTTACTTTGAGTTAAAATTAGTTTATTTGCGACTCGACGTAGCTTACATATACAGGGCGTTCCAGGAATGATACAATTGTGGAGGGGATGAGTGTACATGAAAACTTAAATCGAAAATATGGAATAATTCTCATTTGAGGCGTAGTCATACCATATCACATTTCAATCAGATTGCAACAGCAGAATTACTATTAAATAATAAAACGGTTATTGTCCACTTTTCGATTTTTCGCTGAGAAATCGTTTATTTGCTCGTTCAAGTATTTGCGAACTTTTCTAAAATGTTCCCAGGTCTCTAAATCAAAATAACGTAGCCCACTATTCACGTGTCAGCCCGTGCCTTTCGAGTATCCTCTGGTACCTGTATAGGCGCTTATCTTGAGACGCCAGCCGCACCTAACATGCTCCTCAGTCTCGTTCCTTGCGATTGATCCCAACCCCTGGCTGCTAGATCGCGAGCTTGCGAACCAATCGGCCATGTATCCGGTTACGGCAACGCGCATGCATGCGTCCATAATTCATGACGTAGGTAATGGTTCGCAGGTGCCGAGCGTCGTCGTCGCCGTCTTGATTGCGAGCTTCTCTCTTCCCGAATTCCCGTGGCGCTATTGAACACGCGATGTTACGTGTCAGCGGCGGCGGAGGTGGGTCGCTAACCGTGTTGCTCTTTTGATAGACCCGAGATCGGTGTCTGATACCGAAGGAGCTCCTAGTTATCGCATTACAGGAGCGTGCTTAACCGGGAGTGCGTGTAATTGAATGCAAACACGTGTGCAGCAAGGAGATGCCTTACCGACTCTGTGTCATGGATAAAGATGTGAAAACGATGGGGTGCGGTGGAATCTATAAGACACGACGGGTGAAGGGTAACGTGAGATCGCTTTTGAACGAACTTTGCAGTAGTGTTCGAATATATGGAGAAATCGTTGGACTCAACGTTGATTAATAATATAGATTACAAAAGTAATTAATTTTTTCCAATTTAAATTGCGCTAGAATTTCCCATTAAATGTATTCTCCGCAAATCTTTCGTCTTTTATTCAAAGAATAACGGGGATTAATTATATGAGATAACCCTCTCATAAAATCCATTTCCTTTCGTTTTCTATTCCTTCCATTAAATATACGTTGTAGAAACTACCGCGCTCTTATTCAAAGCATACGAGAGATTAATTATATTACAGATTATTCTGCAAGCAGCCAGAAACTCCTTATCAACGAGATCAAACTGGAAAGGTCGGATTAACTTCGATGGTTTCGGCGCAGTGAATACGACGTTATCTTTCGCGTTGCAGTAAAATTGGCGACGCCTTTCGGTGTCACGAGGCGTATAAACACGTATAAAGGTTACTCCTCGTGTTAGATGGTCTACGGCGATAGTCACGGTTTAACGACGCCGACCCCTGGTAATAAGAGGCGTCCGGGTATATAACTGCAACCACCACGCTGCGCTGCTCCGGCAACGAAAGCCTCGAACCAAGAGCCGAGTCCGCGTACCTTATCGGTGGCGCTTATCTACTTCGCCTGCGAACCGGTACACACGACAGGCCATTCCTTACTTCCATTTATTCGCTATCCCCTCTGCGAAATGAGATCACAGATTTGTATATTGCTGTTCAGAGTTTCTTGACAGACCTACCGTGTTTCTATTCTACTTATTAGAATATCAGTTTCTATTGTTACAAAAATTTATGGTATCTACTTTTCTTCCTAATATTTCGGGAACTAATAAATAGCTAGAAATAAATGTTTAAAGTTTAGTTTTTTTTCAATCTTCTCTAAAAATTTCTAGCCAATCGACAACGTGGTCCTTTCGGAAGACTTCACAACTATTTAATATCTGGTAGAGCGATTGTACGCAACGAGGACACAACGTCACTTTTGAGAACAAAAGATTCAGAAGTCTCATCTCGAGCCAAACTCAAAAGTTGAACGGAGAAAAAGCGAAATGGGAGAAAAATGGAAAATATATTCTGATTTGCGGTTCTCGGTCGAGCCGGGAGTACAAAATGGCGTTGCGGATGCCGTAGCGATGAAATTTCGTCTTGCTGAAAACAAGCAGGAATTTCGGCGAACGATTGCGAATAGCCGGGAAATGGGGTGTACGTATAGTCGAGTTGCGATTCAGTCACGTTCCATCGTGAATTCCATTCTCTGTTAAAAGTCTCATTGAGGTCGCGGCAGGCTGGAATCTCTCGTGCGCCAATGGATACAACTATAGCAGCACGACGAACGAGCGAAAACGAATCTAACAGCGAAAACCGAACCAGGACAGGGAGAAAGGTGAAAAGATGCAGGCGAGAGAGAAAGGGAAAACGGTACGAAAGGTGGGATTGAATTGCAAGCCCGGGGGTAGCGGCTGGGCGGTGGAAGCTCGAACTTCATCCGCGTAAGGATAATGGGGCAACGACACCGCGTCGGAGGAAAACAATATGTAAATCGTTCGTTCGCCTCCTAATCAAAGTCAGAATCCGCGACGCGGACTCCCGTGTCTCCCTAACGACGCAATCTAAATTCCGAACACAGCTTTCCGAACTACTGCCAAGTTATACATCTCAGTTAGTTGAAGAAAATTGTCTGTGTCACTCGGCAAACGGGGATCGCTGTTGCACCGGCTAAATGTGTTAATCGATGAATATCATTTTCCTATTAGAAAATGCCTTTCATCACATAAGTTTTTTTTATAAGTAATACATTTTTTTATTCTTTTCTCTAGAGAATTCAAAGGTTTTCTCATTTTCTAAACAAATATTAAAAAACGATTGAGTTCTTTTATTCAAAGAATAACGGGGATTAATTATATGAGATAACCCTCTCATAAAATCCATTTCCTTTCGTTTTCTATTCCTTCCATTAAATATACGTTGTAGAAACTACCGCGCTCTTATTCAAAGCATACGAGAGATTAATTATATTACAGATTATTCTGCAAGCAGCCAGAAACTCCTTATCAACGAGATCAAACTGGAAAGGTCGGATTAACTTCGATGGTTTCGGCGCAGTGAATACGACGTTATCTTTCGCGTTGCAGTAAAATTGGCGACGCCTTTCGGTGTCACGAGGCGTATAAACACGTATAAAGGTTACTCCTCGTGTTAGATGGTCTACGGCGATAGTCACGGTTTAACGACGCCGACCCCTGGTAATAAGAGGCGTCCGGGTATATAACTGCAACCACCACGCTGCGCTGCTCCGGCAACGAAAGCCTCGAACCAAGAGCCGAGTCCGCGTACCTTATCGGTGGCGCTTATCTACTTCGCCTGCGAACCGGTACACACGACAGGCCATTCCTTACTTCCATTTATTCGCTATCCCCTCTGCGAAATGAGATCACAGATTTGTATATTGCTGTTCAGAGTTTCTTGACAGACCTACCGTGTTTCTATTCTACTTATTAGAATATCAGTTTCTATTGTTACAAAAATTTATGGTATCTACTTTTCTTCATAATATTTCGGGAACTAATAAATAGCTAGAAATAAATGTTTAAAGTTTACCTTTTTTTCAATCTTCTCTAAAAATTTCTAGCCAATCGTCAACGTGGTCCTTTCGGAAGACTTCACAACTATTTAATATCTGGTAGAGCGATTGTACGCAACGAGGACACAACGTCACTTTTGAGAACAAAAGATTCAGAAGTCTCATCTCGAGCCAAACTCAAAAGTTGAACGGAGAAAAAGCGAAATGGGAGAAAAATGGAAAATATATTCTGATTTGCGGTTCTCGGTCGAGCCGGGAGTACAAAATGGCGTTGCGGATGCCGTAGCGATGAAATTTCGTCTTGCTGAAAACAAGCAGGAATTTCGGCGAACGATTGCGAATAGCCGGGAAATGGGGTGTACGTATAGTCGAGTTGCGATTCAGTCACGTTCCATCGTGAATTCCATTCTCTGTTAAAAGTCTCATTGAGGTCGCGGCAGGCTGGAATCTCTCGTGCGCCAATGGATACAACTATAGCAGCACGACGAACGAGCGAAAACGAATCTAACAGCGAAAACCGAACCAGGACAGGGAGAAAGGTGAAAAGATGCAGGCGAGAGAGAAAGGGAAAACGGTACGAAAGGTGGGATTGAATTGCAAGCCCGGGGGTAGCGGCTGGGCGGTGGAAGCTCGAACTTCATCCGCGTAAGGATAATGGGGCAACGACACCGCGTCGGAGGAAAACAATATGTAAATCGTTCGTTCGCCTCCTAATCAAAGTCAGAATCCGCGACGCGGACTCCCGTGTCTCCCTAACGACGCAATCTAAATTCCGAACACAGCTTTCCGAACTACTGCCAAGTTATACATCTCAGTTAGTTGAAGAAAATTGTCTGTGTCACTCGGCAAACGGGGATCGCTGTTGCACCGGCTAAATGTGTTAATCGATGAATATCATTTTCCTATTAGAAAATGCCTTTCATCACATAAGTTTTTTTTATAAGTAATACATTTTTTTATTCTTTTCTCTAGAGAATTCAAAGGTTTTCTCATTTTCTAAACAAATATTAAAAAACGATTGAGAAAACGGACATGGTATTTAATGGCAAATGGTGCCATTGTTGGGTTAATTTTTAAATAAAATATTCGAGACAAGCGTTCCTACGAATATTTTTTATCTTCTCTTACTATAAATATTTAATAATATTGCAGTATAGTATGAAGAAGGTAATTGAAGAACAGAAAGAAAGAAAGACGGAGGAAGGTCAGAGATAGAGTCGCGTAGAAGCTTTGGGATGGTGTAACGTAGTTGCATCGGGGACGAACTCGCGTAGAAATGACTTCCGTAACTTCCGTTGATGTTGCTTGTCTCTTCTTCCCAGTCCTTTTCCTTTGCCTTTTTCTCCGCCATCTCCCTGGTGCATAAGCGATTCGAGGCAAGCAGCTCGCGACTCTTTTCAGCCAACTCTTCGGCTAAAAATTGGATTTCATAGAAATGCAAGAGTCGCTTGCGGGCGTGCATCGGCAGAAAAGGGCAGACTGCGTTCTGTTCTTCACTCTAGCTGCGTTCTAACATTTTTCGAATGATCTGAGCGCGCCCATATATCCTTGTAGATGCATGGCTCCATCGATGAATATGATCCTAAATATATGGGCCAAAGTCGTTTCCTACAATTTTATCCCCCACGGAATTGATGCGCTCTCCGTTGCATGAAAGACGATAGTCTCACGGATCACGTTCGAGAGTAAAATTTAATTCTACTCGCATTCCCATAGTTTCGTTCGCTTCAGAATTTGTACGTAACTTCTACGATAGTAAGATTTGGGAATATGAATACATTTCACTATTCATCTCGCGTTATGCTTTGGAAAGAAAATAATAATTGGTTGGGGAAAAAATATTTTCATAAATTAAGATATAATGGGAATACATTTTTATTGAATGGCAGCAATTTATTTACTGTCATAGTTTATTATTTATTTCGATCTTTACATATTCGGCCACCTCAGCATATTCGAGACTATTTACGCAACTGTTGCGGCATTTAATTGTTACGAAATGATAAAAGCTGTATCATTTTTCAGTAAATAAATACGTATTATCAGTGACTGGTTGCAGTTTTTTCAAAATGTTCAGTAGAAAATGCGTTAATGGAGTAAATTTGGAATAATAGTCTTACATGGAAGATGACAGAAGATCGTCACACAAAACGACACATACTTAATTTAACAAAAGATCTATAAACAATTTAAGAAAATGTACTTGATTTTCTTCACAATCCTATTCAATTTAATCTATGATATAATAATCAGGAATAATTGAAAGAAGGCTTTCATTCGAATAGCGTGTTTCGAAAATTGAATTTCTCGTGTTCTGTCCGGGATTCACTTCAGATTTCTTGCGCACGCCCGAAACACACTCTGAACACATTCCGCCAATTCATTTCGCCAAATAATGTATTCATCCCGTTTGATCCGCGCGTAACGCGGAATGTAGTTAACCGCGGATTTCAATTTGAAATCTCAATTTACGAGAGACAGATAGGAGGACGCTGCAAAAGATAGAAAAAAATATGAGCGGAAAAATGAAAAAAATGCCGATTCGACTGCGGCTGTGTACGTATGTGTACGCGAGTGGCGGGCTGGCGATGAATAATTCAACGGGGGTTTGGCCCGTATTCTAAGGACGCGCTTGTGCGATATATTACGCGGGTTCGCGAGTTCACAAGGCCGAATCGCGCGTGTGCTATTTCGACCGGTAATAAAATGGGGAGACACAGATGAAGACCACCGATCGGTTACTGTTCGGCCACGTTCACGTTTATGGCACCGAGTCGTTTTCATTTGCATGGGACCGCGGGTGTATCTCGCCGAATCGATATCACGGCGAATCGAGTCGAGAGTGAGAAAAAATTCACGACGTGGGAAAAGGGTAAACGTTGACATTACCGATTTCGAAGTTATATTCATAATGAAAAATGAACTACGAAATATTACTCCGAAGAGGAGCAATGAGTTTTTGGTCTTTTGTCATCGCGGAATAGTTAAATGTTACTGAGTTCGTAGATTGCGAAGTTTGTAGATTTGCAGAACAAGTATCATCACAGTCTATAGGATGCGTCTACTTGTATACCTCCCTTGTTGTAATATGTTGTTTTTTATCAATATTTTAAAGCGTCATTAATCTTTACGAACAACTTCTGAAAACATCTATCTTATTACGTGTTATATGGACACAAGTAAAGCTTTTCATAATTTCCTCAAAACTTTTGTGTCTAAATAGAACTCAAAAGAATTTTATAGAACTAACACGATATTAAAGTCCGAACGAGAAAGAGCTGGACAAAGGTAGTAGGAACAAGCGTGGCGTGCAAACGAATTCGTCGTGGAGCCTTTGAGAATCGCATTGCAAGTAATTCACTCAAAAGAAAGATAGGAAGGTAGTCAGAAATGGAAGACGTGGGGGTGAAAATCTTGCCAGGGCGCGTCAATGTAAACGAAAGAACTGACCGTACGACGAGAGACTGAATATTTTCATCTTCCTCTTTTCCTTTGCCAGCTGAATTTTGAACGTCCGGTTCGCAGCTGAAGGGCTGACACACAGAGAAAGGGTGACGTGTCGACGCGACGTTTCGCTGCGTTGAAGTATCGGCATGTAAAGACTACGTAACGTTCATAGGACGCTTGAAATTACCAGGCCTGGCGGCTGCCTGACAAACGACGAAAAATTTAGCGGTAATCTCGAGCGGTCTCCGTACGAGGACGAGGCAATTCCCTCGCTACCCGGTAGACGTTGCTCGCTTTATGTGCTCGCCTCTTTGAATCGCGTGCACCAACAACCTTCCACCCTCTCGCGTACCTCCTCTCCTTCCTTCCCAACCCCGTCTGTCCACCTTTTGCGCGCACTACACCGCGTTCTGCCCCTCCCTTTATCTCGGCACTCCCGTTCGAACCTCGCCTCGTCCCCCTTCTCGTCCTTTCATCTCTCCTGCCTCATCTTTCTCATCCGCCTTTCTTCCGCGCCGGACCGGAGGGCCTGTACCGTACAATCGCCGGGCAAAGTTTTCGTCTGGAAATTTCGATGAGGATGCCGGTTCCGCGCTTACTCTCTGTCCAACCCTCAACCCGCTATCCAACCACCGCGTACCGTCTCCGTCCTCGCCCCTCGGCGGTCGTCGCACGAATAGATAGAGCAAAGGAAGACTTCGCGGGGAATAAATTTTTCGACGATTCTCTCTCGTTCCGACTGGCCGAGTCAACGACCAACGGAGAATATTTTACGCCGTCGGGCGAGGTTGAAGGGGGATGAAGCCGAGTCTGATGAAAATATTAGCGGTACCGTGCGGTAAGAGCGAAGCGGCGAGGTTTCTTGCTGCTCGGGAAGCAAGAACAAAGATGACAGCGGAATAATGAGGCGGCAGAACGATCGGAAACACAGGGCTCCGTCCGTGCACGACGGAGCGTACGAAGCACATTTAAACTGTGGCAAGACCGAACTTTTCATTTTTCCTTCCCGGTCCTTTTATATGCGTCGGTGGTGAATAGCGATGGGATCCTTTATCTTTACACGATGTAGACTCCAGTTCTTACGTTAATATTTTTTCATAAAAATTCTTTGAGATCGAGATCAATTTCCATGATAGAATACGGTTTACAAACCTGCACATCTGTTAGAATACGCTACTCTTATAAGATTCGTACAAACGAAAGTAACATCTCTAACAGGCTTATCCGTGAAGGGTATACAAAAATCTGTGAGCTCTACTGTTCGTCGTGGGAAAGGTAAACAGGCGCGCACGTATAAAGAGAAGCGTAAGAGGAGAGGGATAAACGCTGAAACGTGGAACATCCTTTATATTTGATCGCAGGATACGTTTACATCTATTTCGAAGGAAATTGGAAGAAAGCTCTGGATAGAAGAAAGAGGATAGCGAATGTTGTTGGATGTACATAGTATATAAATATTTGTATTCTCCGACAGATAAAAATAAAATGAATAAAATACTAATACAAATGTTTGATTTTCAACTCAAATGTTCATACTTGGCATTATGTTAAGCTCGACGAAGGTAGGAAGCTAACGAGGTAGAAAAATCAGAGTCTTCAACAAACCGTTACGCAAGTAACAGGAAGAAGAAAGAAATTCGAAACAAAAAATCCTGCCATTAAACAGTAATATTTACGTAAG
This sequence comes from Ceratina calcarata, assembly GCF_001652005.2. Classification (NCBI taxonomy): domain Eukaryota; kingdom Metazoa; phylum Arthropoda; class Insecta; order Hymenoptera; family Apidae; genus Ceratina; species Ceratina calcarata. Next base: position 264,281 of record NW_017155517.1, read on the forward strand.
CGTCTGTTTCGTGTACACGGTAAGAAGAGAATGTTCTTCTTTGAGAGCGCGCTTCTTCTTGTTCGCATGAAATATTAACCGAAATAAATGTACACTTAGCCCGTGCTTCGAGGAACACGGGAAGTTCATAGTCGGACAAGGTTGGAAAGAACTCAGCTTTGCAGAGAGGAGTTCGTTCGAAATAATACAAAGGGCATGCATAATTCCCCGTATACATTATAATGTGCTCCATCTGTTATGGGAACTGGGTGCGTTCCTGCAATTTGCATTTAACTGCAAACGTACGTCGACGAAATGTTTGAGAAATTATGCGGCAGCTACGCGAAACCTCGTTTCCCGATTCTGGACAAATGTTACAATTAAGCAAAAGAGCCTTTGAGTGCACGACTGGAGAAAAAAGAGAAAAGATGAACAGGGAAATAAAAGGAATGTACAGAGTAAACCGGTTAGGGAAAGTTATAGCGAAACGGTCGAATGCGGGCGGGCACAGTACAAGTATGTATATGCACTGTTAATTCGGGTACAAAAAAGGGGGTCGTAGTACCCGGGAGGGAAATGTTTCGCAGCATTCAACGGATGCACGAACGATTCCATAGAACGCGAAATGGCAGCTGTAGCGATAGTTGAAAAAGCAACAGAAACGATGGTTATGCTGGTACGAGTTACGCGATGTATTTTCGTGAAACTGCCTCTAACGAGCAGATACGCAACGATCCGACAGGTCTTTTACCGTAATTTATTTCTCCGCGTCTGAAACGTTTACAGAATTTACCTGTATAACATGAAATTAGAATGCAATGGAAAAACATTTGGTAAATGTAACATCGACGAATGAGTTACCTTTGTTCCGTTAACTATTAAAAAAAACTCAAGCTACTGAATAATTTTTATTTTGAAATAATTAAAAACTTGTTAAAAATGTCAACCCTGATGGTAGGAATAACTCGCTGAGATGCAGATTGACGACAGTTGAGCAACTGTTGGTAGTACGTTTAGCAATTGTGTCCCAGTTTATACGCGTATGTACCTCCAAGATATATGAAATTCAAGTACAATCTTTGCATAATTCATAAAGCAAGTAAAAATATAAGGTGTACGTATGAGTTGCACATTGCAGTACACAACATTGCATAACACAAACAGTGTTGTCATGTCTTACATACAATCCCTACATATTTATCAGTGATAAGTTCTCGGAATTCAATTCGTGTCTCTTTGCTTTCGCACGAGTGATCTTATTCGACTCCGTCGTCCGACGGTTGATTCCAGAACGAGAAAACTGTCTCAATTCACTTCGTGCCATGCCGCGTCCGTCCAGATAACGAAATATTATTGTCTCTTATGATTGATACATCTATATATGTATGTATGTCCCGGATGTTTGTCTTTTGAACTAGAAGCTTTTGTTAACCGAGTCAGTGAGCTGCTTGTGTTTGCACCTGTTGACTCCGCCGTGTTCTTGCGAAGCGAGTAAACTTTTACTTTCTCCCTCGTATGTAACTCCACCCGTTCAAACTCTTAAACGGAGACGAAATATTTGATCTTGAACTGAAAACTCGTTCAAACACGACCGACATTCCAACTTTAGAATCCTCGGATATGCGAATGTATCTACTGGAATTCGATCATTATCCGCATGTAAAACTGACTCAATTTCAAAATCTAAATAAATTCATATAATTATTTACACGTTGTTGTGAAATTTTTCGTGAAAATTTGATTTTGTTCAAGATTCAATAACTCAACCAAAAGTCGTCGAGCAATAGATTAGATAAATAAAATAATGAACGCAATGGAAGTGCTTTGTAAGATTGTCACGAGCAATGTTCATCATTCGTCGTAATCAAATTGCATCTCTTTGAAACACGTCTCAAATACTAGTCGAGCAATCACGGTACAAACAAGCGACGCAACGGATGTCTTCGACTTCTCCGTTTTCCTTTGCCCCTTCCCCCTCCGCTTTTATCTGTTGGTACACTTTGCTTGTTTGTACTCGTAGCCTCGTTAGAGGCACGCTTCAATACTTCTAACGAGGAACGAACGAGAACGAAGGGTAGACCGGCCAAGCTAATCCAAAATATATTACCAGGGCTTTATACCTTTGTATCTAACTCCGAGTTGTTACCCCGCCGGGGGTGGCGCGCGCTCCCCTACTCTTTTTTCATCGCGCTATCTCCTTTTTTTCACCGCCTCTCTCCCCCTCGTGTTTCACCCGACCAATACTAAACCCCTTTACCCCGGAGTTATTACCACACCGGGACCGAGAACCGCAATCCCCACACGCATAGAAAACAGCTTGGCCACGCTCGAAATGAATTCGAATCGTATAGAATTTAAAAGTCCGCAGGTGAAAGACGTATCTGTGCGCGAGAAAAGCATTCCGATTCGTACGTGTACATTCATTCTCGAAAACGCAGGATCGTGTATGTGTGCATAAAAATATCTGGAATACTCGGTCCAGAATTCCGGTCGTTTTTTTTTTTTTTATCACTTCATCCGCCGTGCATATGTATCAAAAGGAAAATAATCGATAAATTCTGAGATTTATTCGAGTAGCCTACGATCCTTGACTATCATACTTGTACTCCAGAATAATTGTATGGGTCAAACAAAGAGGATATCATTGTGATCAGATAAAATAGTAAACGCAAATAAAATACNAAATGGAATTGCTGAAAGTTTAAGATCGATAATCGTTTATATATATTCTATATATATTATATGTACATGGGTATTGCCAGGTACGGCAAAAATGTCACTCCGAACGAGGCGTAGAACGATTTGGGAAAATAAAACTTTTTACGTTCACGAATCGCGGATCTAAATGTCGCACCGCGGAGGAAATGAAAAATGTCGCTGCCAGTCGTAAAACTAAATTAAGTCTTGTCCCGTAAAATGAACTGCACTTTTTTCCCAACCAGACGTTTAGCCACCGTTAAGTCTGGTTTCTAGCGCGGTGCAATGAGGTAGAGTGTCAATGTTACTCATTAAATTGGGCAAAAATAAGGATTTACGAGAATCAACTTTTCGTTCAGGAAGGGACGGAGCTAGATGATCGATTTAAAATATATTTGATCTATCATGGGTACAGAGCGCGGACGAATCAAGGGCTGATTACCTTGGGAGACGTAGGATATTAAATGGTCGGAGTGTCAGTCCCCAGGAGCTACAGGATAAAGGTTTCCGAACAGCTGAGGTCAGGTATACCCAGGTGCTGCTAGGATAAAGAGTTTGCAGGGGAACCAAGGGCTTGATACCTTGGGAGATGCTGGCAAGTTGAGAGACGTGCACACGAACTAAGGGCTGGATGCCTTGGGAGCTACAGCCGCTAGCCAGGAAAGCCCAGTCCCTGAGAGCCACTAGGTAAAAAGGTTGTTTAGACTCGCAAGTAGTCGTGATCGATACACGTTGAGAGGCTAAGGTGTATCGATTGATAAAATACTCAGGTTTTAAAGTTAGTTCGAAAAATTAGAATAATAAATATGAAAACTTAATCATAACCATAAATCCATATTTTTGGACAGTTTAATGAGTAACGTAGACATTCTGCCTTATCGCGGTGCTATTGGAGTCTACTCTCTTAAACATCGTTACGATACATGCACCGTAAAACTAATTGAAGCGCGTGACGCTGCAGCGATATTCAATAATATGCCAGGCTCTGACCAGTCAGTATTGATTAACAATTAAACGTGACACGTTATATAAACGTGTCCGTCCAGGCGTTCATTCGTTTCCACGCGTTCTTGAAATTGCTCCCTTAGACTGTGCGTCAGCTAATGCTGTGCACCTATCCCGGATCATATATCTTTTGTCAAAAACAGTTGTTTTCTGTTGCATATACGACATGGTGCTCAGTTATTCAGCCTTGAATATTTCTGACTGGATCGTGAAATAATACAAGACTTGTAAATAATATTTTTCAATGAGTCGTTTTGTCATTAAATCGTAAATAAATAATAAATGACTATCAAATTGAATACGTTTGACCTAATTATTATTTAATATGGAAATGTTCAATTAAATACAATAGCCATCACCGCACATCGCAGGTCGTGCGTAGAAATTGTGCAATATGCAAAATTTACTGCTAATTGCTTCTTCACCGCGATTCGCAGCCCGACTGTGGCTATAAATAGGTAACCAAGATATTCGTGTGCGAATGACGGCGTGCGAGCCGGTCCAACGATATCGAAATTAATTAAATCCAGCATTCTTAATTAAATCAACGTATATACTGGAACGAACGTATTGTCTTTGTGACGCGAATGTCGTGCTCGCTCTACCATTAGTATATCATATGATATTTGATTTCATCGTCGACCTAGTTCCCCGTCACATTCCTGCGATCTTTGATCTCTGGCGAGCGTTGTACTCAGTTTACACGAGACTGACCAAGGCATCACCAGCGGAATTTCACGTTTTACCTTTTTCTTTTTTCTGCCACCGGCGGATGTAACGTCCTCGTGCTCTAATTGCCCCACTAACGTATTCTTCTTGCATTTTCTTTTTGTTTCAGCGAACGAGTTAACGCGAGATACTGGGTGGAAAATCGGGCTGCGTTGGTGGTGTGTTATAACTCTTTGCTACTCCGTGAGCTAGCTAGAGTTCCATTCTTTTGGGTATCGATCTCATTCGCTTAAGGACGTTCATCGACTCAATTTATTTACCATATAAATAATTCAAATTTGAACCATGTGCACTTATTGTTAGTATCATTATCTATTTATACTTTGAATTTTAGCAATGACGCTAGGCTTCTTGTGATTTTAATCATTGATAAATAATATTTCAAAGACTCAGTCATGAAGAAATGTTCTATACATTTAAACGTAATATAAAACATTGAAAATATAAATTAATGGTGTTGTGTTGCGCCAGCGATTAGTTGTTGACGAGAATCAGGAAAACGCTTCGAAAACACGTTTGAATGCGAAACGTGGATTTGTTAAGAACTATTCAGGAATTATATAGTGTTTGACAGGTATTAGTCGTTGATTGTTACTCGTCTTCCATTCTTCTCAGGGGGAAGCTACTTCGGAGCTACTTCGAATTACCTGTGATGTAGGTCAACGTGCAGCTATCAACTTGCACGCGCTTCGTTGTTTGGCTCGTTATGCCTAGGTATGCATATACTAGAGTATGAAACTTAAGACCATCCGATTATTTAGCCCAAAATAGCTGTTCCGATATTTACTAGTTTGGATGTGCTGTTAAATGCAAAATATAGTTTTGCAAATCAATACTTTAATCTTGCACTACGTCCCAATAGGAAAGCAGCTGAATCTTAGAATTATCTACTTTCCTCTTTATTATCGATAATCATACGGATAAAATTGATATTTTATTCATTCTAGTCGAGGTGATAAATGCCACTCATGAGAACGAGCGAGCGAACGCTTTACAATAATTGGAACTGTGAATCGTTTAAAACAGCCTTTAGCAGATCGCAATTAGCAGTGTTCGCATTCCCTCCCGATTTCCGTTGATATAATGCATACGATATTGTAAGACCATGAATTTCATAACTTTATAGGAGACGCGATGCGACGTAAATTGAACAAATGAACGTTTACACCCATGGATGCATCCTATTTGCAGAGCATTAAGACAGTAAATGTACTCGAGTAAATATCTCTCTGAGTAATTAGACTTAGCATTTCGCCTGTGAATGTTAAATTCGAGAAGAGCTCATCTTTCGAGGAGTAAGAATGTATTATGTACGTTAAATAAGCAGAATTGAATAAACATACAGAATTGAATTCCTGTTTAAAAATTTATAACATATTCTAAATATGAAAAATATGAAGTTTTTTTTCTTTCTAACACATAATTCTGTGCCATCGTTTTTATCTAATCCTTTTTAACTAAAGATAATTCATAGCTCAGTTTGATCCACGCCGGAACTGTAATTTTTATCGGAAATTAGAAACTATCTCGTAAAGCTCATTCGAACGGCACTCGATTCCTTCCTCCCTTCGACAACGATCTCGTTCATCTTTTTTCAACCCTTACTCTCACTACTTCCCGTTTCGTTTACCACGATTCACGATATACTTACCGAGCTGAATACAAACCACGTCCACGTCAGAATTCATCTGACGTCGGTAAACGTCGAGTCTTCGACATCAAAGAATGTTGGTACACACACCACTCCCTCCTCTCACCCGGTATCGCAACCCCTTCTGTCCACGTCTATTTCCTCGACAATGATCCTCGACCCTTCCTCTCGGTTCCTTTCCTTCGCATTCGTTCAAAGAAACGTCCATTCACCGACGTTACCATTATCGAGACCGTTCACCGTTTATTTGAATCGCGCTGTATTTACAAAATAATACATATATCCACATAGCGTATATATCGTGCGGTATATTTTTATCGGCCGATCGCATCGGGCCGCGTCATCGATTCGTCGCAACCGAGGCGCAAAAGCTTCGGCGTGAAACAGAAAGAGACAGTCATGGAGGAACGGTTAGAAAATGAGTGAGACGAAGGCGATGGTATACGCGGAAGAGCGATGAAAACGAAGCAGGGTGCTGAGAGAGACGGTAGAAGAAAGAGAGTGCGAGAGGAAAGGAGAGTGAAACAGGGGAAGAAAAAGAGAGAAAGAGGTGCGCCCGCTACCCACGGTAATTATCGAAGGCGGGGTTGTCGACCTCTTTTAGTCCTGCCTTGGTTGCTTGGACTTTTACCGGTGGTTGCCTCGAGGATGGTGTTCATCTCAAAGGGAGGTATGCACGTACCGGTGCGGTGCGATATCATAAGAGATAGTTGAGCGTGTGCTACCGGATGAAGTTTAATAAAACCACCGCTAGACGATACATACTGCATGCACAGTAGTACGCAATAAACGAAATTGAACAGGAAAGATTATTTGCACATTGTTACGCTTAACGAATCATGTTTGTATAATCTGATGTATACCGATAAAAGAATTTCGTCCGTTTTGTTACCAAAAGTTCAATTCAAGTTCGATATGCATTGTACATTTATAATATCTGCGTACAACAAAGACTTTGTTATTTCTTTAAGGAATTAAATTACGTCATTCATTTATTGTGGCGCATAACGAAACTGGCGTTCGCAAACGCGTTGTGTATGAATACTTTCGAGGATAATTAATCGCACCGATGTTGAGCGTCGCAGACGTTCGCGTAACCGTTATTGATTTTCGATTCCGATTAAATTATACGCTTTGCAATGAATTGTGGCCGTTGGCCGCTCGAAATTAGGTTGCTATACGAATACGTCTGGCTTTCACAATTACGTTCTTTACTGTATAACAAATGGCATCCTCTCTGTATCGCTTTGTTGCATTTAATGCTAACCGGCGCTACACGAATTCTTCGAGACTGATATGTCATTAATTGCGAAAGTGAGAATATAACGGCACGATTAGGTAAAGAACTGTCGAGAGCCAAATAAGACGATGACCTATTTAAGTACATCAATACCGCGCAGCCTGGACAATCCTTTGAGTCCGCGCATGGATATAAATTGGCTTTACGTCAGCGAAAAATTGTTTGAAAGTTACTTAACGATTTTCAATACCATTCCCGTCGAAATAATTTATCTTCGCCGCTTCGGTTCTATTTTCTACTTCGACCGTATTAATTGCATTCATAATTCAAAGTTCGTGTAATTGAAATTTTTAGAACAAAAACCGATCGTCCGTAGTTTCAACTATTTTTCGAACAGGATCGTTTCTCATTTCAAAATAGAGACCAGTCACCCCTAAAGATTTTAATTAAAAATGTTTGTGGGCACTGATATCGATAAAATGCAGTGCCGAACGAATCTGATCGCTTTCGAAATTTCTATCGGCTCTTCTAACTACTAACGAGTCGGAACTTCCCCCTTCTGTCTGTCGAATTGGAACGCCCTAAGTCTCTCTTCCCCTATCCGCGGCTTTTGGCCTTCTTTTTTCTCAACCCTTCTATCTCGCTCTCATCCAGGAGAGCCTTTTCTAAATAAAGAAGTTGCCGAAAGTTCCGGCAACTTCGCCACGGCTCAACGAGTGGAGTCAATTTTTCATCGCTTTTAGTTGCTCTTTCGGTGGATAGCAAAAGAGAGAAAGAAAGAAAGAAAAACTTGAAGAGACTTATTTTCGATTCGTGGAACGTTGAAACTTTCATTAATGATCGTTTTTCTACCTTTTGTCCATAAAGCTAATTAATTATTCCACGGAGACGGTTCGCTATCAAAGAAAAATTCTTATGCTATAATTTAGAGAAACAAAAAGTTGTTTGATGTACAAAACGCATGTGCTATTATTTTGCGTTTTAAATTGTCTAAAACTTTTATAGTGTGTATACTCTCCATCCGATAATATTAATTAATGCATTATTGATAAACTGCAATGATTTTTAAAAGGCCGTGAATGATATATAAAAATATGTACAATAAGATATGAAATAGAGAAAAAAATAGAGATCATGAAAGCATTTGTATTTATATTTCAAATGTTTAGTGAAAAATTTAATGACAAAGTGATGAAAATTACTTTTGAAATATACTATGCGTGATCTATGTACACATACAAATCAGAGACTTGCGGCTATTGCACGTGTCTTCTCAAAGATATGTACACATGTGCTTTCCATTCCCATTCGTGCACAAATAACAGCGACGGCGATATGTTCGGTATCGATCTAGCACACATATCCCATTGTTTACAGTAAACGTTACCTATCATGTTAATTTGTTGACCGAAACACAACTAAGAGTTTACTGCAACTGAGGTATATGATCTCAGCGGTAACGCGAATTTGGAATTTGCCAGGCATTTGATTCGTAATGTCCATTCGTATTACGTACTCAATTACCAATTATTTCATCTATTGCGTTAATTATACGAGAAGTAGACCTGATAGTGAGAACTATCTGACAATAAAATGTCATTAATGTAGCAAGTTACATTATTCCAAAATGAAAGTATAATAAGAAATATTATAGTTGCGTCGCGAACGCTATGTCAAGATCGATCCTAGCATTCTGTCGGAGCTTGTTAGAGATTTTATTAGGACGTGCCAGCGAGAGCATTGGTAACCGAGGAAATTATAACAACAGTAGGAAGAAAATAGCGATGAATTGTTGCGTACATCCGATGAAAAAACAGATAGATAATGGAAGACAAATATAAGCGCCGATAGAAAAACCAAGTACATTAGGATGATATCGATTCCCTTCCGTCTCCCTGTTCTCTCGTCGTTCCTTTCCACGGCTTTTCGTTCTGGATTTACGTTAATGGTTGTTCAGATTGTATGGGATATCGCGGGATCGCGTTACTCGAACAACGAACTATCCTGAGTCACGTAATTTTGTTGAAACGAGTTTCTCTCGAAACTTGTTAGCGGATTAGAAGAAAAAATGGCTTACGCATTTGTAAACAAGATTAGAAAATCCGTGGCTAAAGTCATTTAAGTAGATATTTGATGGTCAGCCAGAGTGCTTTTATATTTAGGTTTTGTGTAAATTTTTGTGAGATGCAATCTTATTTTTATAGTATTTCTTCAAATATGCCATCTCATAATTGGCTTGTCTGTTTATCATCTAATTTGTACATGTTGTTTTCTACGTGTGTATATGGGGTAGAACCGAAGGAAAATGTGATGGTCCATCGTAGTAAAGAAGATAAAGATGATTTATGTAAGCTGTGTGCCGGCATAATTTGTATCGTGTCGGTTTTTAGCAACCGAGACGAAGCTACGCAGGTAGTTGAGTTATTGCCTGAGCGAGGATCGCAGGGCAGTTTTAAAACGGGTAAAATGATGCAATCGAGGAAGTGGAATGCTAAACAAGGGTTCTGTCGCATTCCCCGCCATCATTTATTTCCGTCTTTTTTCTCTCAACCGGCTACTGTACTTCAAGTGCTTTCATGTATGATATACTGCTACTACTATATCAGGTGATACGAAATTTCAAAACAATGCATAACAATAAAAAAGAACTTTTTACAAACGCCAAAATTAGTTTAGACAATTTGAAATTTTTTTAAAGAAATTAAGACACTGTAAAGATATTTTGTTATTTGATTTTTTCATCTTTTTGTATCGCAATTCGTCGGTCAGTTGGTGTACTTGAATTCACCGTAGCCGGGATAGAAGGGAAGCACGTGTAAAAATACGAAGAGAACGTTGCCGGGAATCGTAAAAATTCATTAGCCGTTTTCGACACACACGATACTATGTGCGAATTCATTTCCCAGCGTTTCACGTATCTTCGGATTTATCCGGCCGCCGTGACGCGAATGCAGAGCTTTCCCGGGGAATCTCCGAGTCCGCCCGGATAGGATAGGGATAGGCGGTTTTGGCGCTGAGCCCGTTCTGTTTAAAGGAGCCAAAGTGGTTTGAAACAGGACCTTCGTGCTCGGACAATATTACTTCTCCGTCGGGTCGGGTCGGGTCGAGCGCTCACCGTGGTAACGTCGCCGCTAATTCGCGTGCACTCGCCCCGTCGCATCGTCGACGAAAACGGAATATTACCGTGTCTACGAAACTCCTGCGCTGCATTTGAATCTCCATGGTTTCCGCCAATCCTCTGAACGCGTATCAGACCGTATTAAAGACATGCCTCTTGGTTATGAGCATTGTATTGTAAGGGAAGTTACAATTGCGAAGGTTACATGTGTAGAAAATGGAGGTTCGAATGTGTTCGAATAAGCAGTACCTATATTGGGTCTTGGAAGTTATGCGTTTCATAAGCTCAACCTTTTGTGATCGTTTTACCTTACAGTTTCCCTGGGAATTTCATATTGCCAAAATTTGAACATGCTTTTGATCGATTTCATTCTTTCTCGAAACACGCGCCTAACTATTCGGAGAATGTGTGTTTCGCTAAAATCATGGGGGGTAACATTCTGCTGCGTTTATTACGCATTCTTAAACGTAAAATTCTAAATGTCACTCCCGTCTAGTTTACAAATCTCAGAAAAAGGAAATAAAAACTTTGAGATAAACTGCAGTTTATGATCGATATTTTAATGTATAATCAGAGAAGTCTATGATATCTTTGAATTCTTTGCATGTAATTATGGATAAAATTACAGTTTCTATCTTCTTCTTCTTATTTTTCCAAGATCATGAAAGCATTTGTATTTATATTTCAAATGTTTAGTGAAAAATTTAATGACAAAGTGATGAAAATTACTTTTGAAATATACTATGCGTGATCTATGTACACATACAAATCAGAGACTTGCGGCTATTGCACGTGTCTTCTCAAAGATATGTACACATGTGCTTTCCATTCCCATTCGTGCACAAATAACAGCGACGGCGATATGTTCGGTATCGATCTAGCACACATATCCCATTGTTTACAGTAAACGTTACCTATCATGTTAATTTGTTGACCGAAACACAACTAAGAGTTTACTGCAACTGAGGTATATGATCTCAGCGGTAACGCGAATTTGGAATTTGCCAGGCATTTGATTCGTAATGTCCATTCGTATTACGTACTCAATTACCAATTATTTCATCTATTGCGTTAATTATACGAGAAGTAGACCTGATAGTGAGAACTATCTGACAATAAAATGTCATTAATGTAGCAAGTTACATTATTCCAAAATGAAAGTATAATAAGAAATATTATAGTTGCGTCGCGAACGCTATGTCAAGATCGATCCTAGCATTCTGTCGGAGCTTGTTAGAGATTTTATTAGGACGTGCCAGCGAGAGCATTGGTAACCGAGGAAATTATAACAACAGTAGGAAGAAAATAGCGATGAATTGTTGCGTACATCCGATGAAAAAACAGATAGATAATGGAAGACAAATATAAGCGCCGATAGAAAAACCAAGTACATTAGGATGATATCGATTCCCTTCCGTCTCCCTGTTCTCTCGTCGTTCCTTTCCACGGCTTTTCGTTCTGGATTTACGTTAATGGTTGTTCAGATTGTATGGGATATCGCGGGATCGCGTTACTCGAACAACGAACTATCCTGAGTCACGTAATTTTGTTGAAACGAGTTTCTCTCGAAACTTGTTAGCGGATTAGAAGAAAAAATGGCTTACGCATTTGTAAACAAGATTAGAAAATCCGTGGCTAAAGTCATTTAAGTAGATATTTGATGGTCAGCCAGAGTGCTTTTATATTTAGGTTTTGTGTAAATTTTTGTGAGATGCAATCTTATTTTTATAGTATTTCTTCAAATATGCCATCTCATAATTGGCTTGTCTGTTTATCATCTAATTTGTACATGTTGTTTTCTACGTGTGTATATGGGGTAGAACCGAAGGAAAATGTGATGGTCCATCGTAGTAAAGAAGATAAAGATGATTTATGTAAGCTGTGTGCCGGCATAATTTGTATCGTGTCGGTTTTTAGCAACCGAGACGAAGCTACGCAGGTAGTTGAGTTATTGCCTGAGCGAGGATCGCAGGGCAGTTTTAAAACGGGTAAAATGATGCAATCGAGGAAGTGGAATGCTAAACAAGGGTTCTGTCGCATTCCCCGCCATCATTTATTTCCGTCTTTTTTCTCTCAACCGGCTACTGTACTTCAAGTGCTTTCATGTATGATATACTGCTACTACTATATCAGGTGATACGAAATTTCAAAACAATGCATAACAATAAAAAAGAACTTTTTACAAACGCCAAAATTAGTTTAGACAATTTGAAATTTTTTTAAAGAAATTAAGACACTGTAAAGATATTTTGTTATTTGATTTTTTTTCATCTTTCTGTATCGCAATTCATCGGTCAGTTGGTGTACTTGAATTCACCGTAGCCGAGAGAGTAGGGAAGCACGTGTAAAAATACGAAGAGAACGTTGCCGGGAATCGTAAAAATTCATTAGCCGTTTTCGACACACACGATACTATGTGCGAATTCATTTCCCAGCGTTTCACGTATCTTCGGATTTATCCGGCCGCCGTGACGCGAATGCAGAGCTTTCCCGGGGAATCTCCGAGTCCGCCCGGATAGGATAGGGATAGGCGGTTTTGGCGCTGAGCCCGTTCTGTTTAAAGGAGCCAAAGTGGTTTGAAACAGGACCTTCGTGCTCGGACAATATTACTTCTCCGTCGGGTCGGGTCGGGTCGAGCGCTCACCGTGGTAACGTCGCCGCTAATTCGCGTGCACTCGCCCCGTCGCATCGTCGACGAAAACGGAATATTACCGTGTCTACGAAACTCCTGCGCTGCATTTGAATCTCCATGGTTTCCGCCAATCCTCTGAACGCGTATCAGACCGTATTAAAGACATGCCTCTTGGTTATGAGCATTGTATTGTAAGGGAAGTTACAATTGCGAAGGTTACATGTGTAGAAAATGGAGGTTCGAATGTGTTCGAATAAGCAGTACCTATATTGGGTCTTGGAAGTTATGCGTTTCATAAGCTCAACCTTTTGTGATCGTTTTACCTTACAGTTTCCCTGGGAATTTCATATTGCCAAAATTTGAACATGCTTTTGATCGATTTCATTCTTTCTCGAAACACGCGCCTAACTATTCGGAGAATGTGTGTTTCGCTAAAATCATGGGGGGTAACATTCTGCTGCGTTTATTACGCATTCTTAAACGTAAAATTCTAAATGTCACTCCCGTCTAGTTTACAAATCTCAGAAAAAGGAAATAAAAACTTTGAGATAAACTGCAGTTTATGATCGATATTTTAATGTATAATCAGAGAAGTCTATGATATCTTTGAATTCTTTGCATGTAATTATGGATAAAATTACAGTTTCTATCTGCTTCTTCTTATTTTTCCCAGTAAAAACTATTGCAAAATTGCAACAATTCTAATCAGGTTATATATTAAAATACTTTTTTATATTTCTCTGACGACAGTTTTAATACTAAGATCGATAAATTTCAAAAACGTTTATTCTTTTCAATTTTTTATTGAAATTATTACATCAAAATTGTTTATATTCTTTCAGTTGAAGTCGGTACATATAACTACATATATTAAACTTGATGCATGATTCATTGTATTATTTGTTGTATGATTTACTACATGATTGCAGTAATGATTCACTAGAATCGACTATTTGAGGCTGTTTTTGATGATTATTGATTTGGAATATCTGTCAGACCTTTTGATAGATTCTGAGTACTTGGAAGTGTTTGAGAACTTATGAATGGAGGTGTACTATACATATGTATGTATATGTATAACAACTATTCTCGCTATTTATGCGTACACGTGTATGCATCTACATACGTACGTATAATGGCAGTTATTCCAGCATCCAGTAACGATTTCTGCCGATGAAAATGAATAAAAACTCGTCTGTTATCACATCGATTCAAATATTATGCCAACTATTGATATAATTGAGACTATTCATTCTGTGTAACAAACCGTATCGGACATTTCCGCAATGAAATCATCTCGTCGAACATAACGCTCATTGAATCCTTTGATACGATAAGAGCTGTGAACAGTGAAGCACGAGAGGTACTAGATACCTAATACTAAAGTATATGTACATATGTATGTATGTACTTGAATGGAAGTTATGCTAGTGTGATTCCAATATATTTGAGTTATCTTTTTCAAGATCCTAATGAATAACGAATATTACGCAACGCAAATAAATGTAAAATTCTTTCCCAAATTAATTGGGAGAAGCATATATTAAAAAATGTTAGGAATTCAGGAATGTTTCTCGTATAATTATTTTCATAAAATACGCGTTTTTGTTCAACAAGGATATTAAAAAGGAATTCATTAATTTTTTGTGATTCATACGGTGCTTTTTACTTCGTTTACCACTGTCAAACAAATTCCTCTCATCGTTTGTCCGACACTCGTACTACGGACAACCGATCGGCCGCGCCTCTTTCAATATCCACCTCGCGTACCAGAAAACACGAACGTACCGTGTATCGTGCAGACTGGAATACCGTGCCATATACGAATTCCTGAAACTGCTTGTGAATCGGCACGACAAAGTTGCCTTTGTTCTCTCCGTGGATCCTTGTTGCTGATCAATAAGCAGGCAGAGATATACATAGAGAGAGAGTTAAGTTGTGAACCACAGGTCGACGACTATGTACGTATAAATGTATAGAGGCATTCCGGGAAGAATTTACTGCGCGACAGGGCTCGCGAACGATCGGACAATGACATCTTCCAGAACAATTCATTGTTCCAAGGAAGCTCGTTCGTTCACGAGCACGGCAGCGGGTGTTCGCAGTTTCTCCGGGTGTCCTCTGGTTAGTTGCCGCAGGCCGTCTCATTGAATACACATGGGGACAATGTAGTCAGCACAATACCGGTGTCAGCCGGAAATGACGCCGCGGAGAGGCGCGTAGTCGCGCTGCACGAATTGGCGGCGTTAAGGCAACCCCTACCATCCGCGAACGCATCCCCGGTACCGCACCGGCCTGTGTCTCCGTTGCGTGACGCACAATTGGCCATGCTGCTGGCTGACACACGCAGGGCTGACTAGGCTACTTCCTTGGTTCACGTTGATTCTCATACACGTGCATCGATGTACGTATCTACCCGGTGCTGGCACTGCTGAATGCTGGTACGCTTTGTCTAGCGATAAGAACGATTCAAGTTCTCCAAATAAGAATCCAAGCTCAATGTCTGTAAGTTCTCATTGTAAAAGTCACAAATGCAATTGTTTTTTATCAAATCATTTCACGTACTGTCGGATGTGGTATTCAACAAGCTATTTAGCTATGTATACACTATTCATGTACTTTGACTTTTTCGTCAATTATATCGAAAATAAGGTATTCTGCATATTTGAGGAACAACATTCCTGACGTAGGTATTTATTTTATTCTATTCTTGATTTTATATCAAAGAAGATTGAGAGGGTGCTTACTTCTTTATTCGGCTAGTCTTCACAGATAATGATAAATTATCAAACCTCTATTTGATGATATAATGACAGTAGCGTGCATAACGTATTTTGCCATTTGAAGCATTATAGTTCTACTGCTGACTAGGTTTTCTTTGATAACGAATCAAATCAGACCCATGATGTACATGAAATTTTCTGATCAGAATGTAAACTCATGGATGAGAGATGAATACCTCATCGGTGAGAGATTTAATATAAAGCTAGTTCAATAACGAGGGAATAAGAGAGGGAAACGGAGAATGACAATTTGCACGATCTTTTTTATTACCCGGGTGATTCGATTAGCGACTGGTCGGTGTAACGGGAATCATTAACGTGGTGCTAACAATCGAATGAGAGTTGACGCGTCGTCGAGTCATAGACGTCTGGCTACAATAGGACCGGTTAGATGGGGACTGTTTTAAGTATCTTGTCGGATACGGCTATTCAATCAGCTTTCGACGGTGGTGCGGGTGGAAGGACAGAGCGGGAAGAATCGTCTGCCGATTGTCGGCATCCCTTTGTTGCGTTCAATGGCAACGTAAGCCAAACGAAAAGTTTGATTGGCAAGGAAGGATGGCAAGAGGTGCGATTGCAGTGTTCTCGACCTTTTAAGTAGGATAGGGTGGTTTAAGATAATGCGACGAAAAGTTTGGTTCCGGATATAATTCCAGAAGACGTGAATGAAAATCAAACGTCAATGCAGTTGACATATAATAACTGTCGTATTTGATTCGTATTTAAATTTTGCATTCGACAGAACAAAACCAATTAATTTAACTAACGTTATAGATACTTCAACTGTAGGAATGGTACATAACTCCGTTGTAGAGTCGTGTGCGCTAATTCTGTGCGGGGAGACGGGGACGCTTTCAGGGCAGATCATTCAGAAAGTTTCCTGACTGTCGAATCAATAATCCGGCGAATGAATTTATAGTTTCAACGCTAAAACGACGCTCGTAAACGTTCAGGTTGCAATATCGACGTAATTAGAATTGGGAGGAATTAGAAAACTTTTAATTAGTTCTTCGAATTCAGTTTTATCAATGAAATTAATTAGTGTGATCTGCAATAGTTAGCAGACAGAGGATAATGAACTAGAGCAGTTGAAGTTATCGAATCGCAAAAACATACATACAGTGAAATCTATAAACATTCGTACGTATTCTGAAGCTGGATATTTTAATATTAGATTTAACGAATTCATTTCTTTTAGATGCTGGAGAGATTAGTTTACTATGCTTAAAGGAAAGTTATGGAAATTACTGTAGGTCGGATTTACACACATGTAACATACTTCAATCTGCAAAAGGCACGTTTTAAATTTTTATTATAATATTAGTTGAATAAAAAGCTTAAAAATTGTTCCCTTTACTTTTATCGTCGTAAGTCTAGCCTACAGAAAGTTTCATTATAATTTTTTGATATACATCATATATTAAATTAATCTCTGTAACTTCTAAAGAAAAAATGATTCATTAAATCCAATATTAAAAATTTATTCTTTGAAATGTTCATTGTAACAAAATATCGAAATATGGAAACTAATATCCTTATGCATAATTATTATCATGGAAAACGATGAATAATGGTGTTAGTCGAGCCAAAGGATTAATTTGATATTTCGTGTGATAATTATTTCTTTCACACCGACGGAATGTTCGAAAATGAAGATGAAAGCGAAAAGAAGTCAATTATCGCAACAAACTGTTTTTAAAGACGCCCGAGGCATGATAATTTCAGAACAATGATATCGCTGTAACGAGCTGTCGGGAGCCGGCGAAAGTTTTTTAATTAATGCATTAGGCGGCAACATTTTGGACGGCAAATTCATTTATCACGAGCATAAAGTTCTTTACAAAAGGCGCGGGCTCGTCCTGCGATGGAAAACTTTATTGCGCCGCGTAAACCAACAATCGCTTCGCATCTCTCATCGCGGTTGAAAGTAACAACAGCGGAAAACATACATTTCGTCCACAAAGAGTCGTAGTAACGCCGTGTATAGCGTAGCATCCTATTGCTCTGTACCATGGACAGTGTATACCTACTCTAGTCTAATAGGTAAATGCGTCTGTCCCAGACCAAGCACCTACATGGGATGACAGTATTCTAAATATAAACATCTATTTCAAATGTCAAGATCTCCAAGATTGCATGTTGTTGTTAATAAAAAATTATGTATTTTCAAGTTATATGAATGCCTCAATTTTATTTTATTGTACTTTTATTTCATTTAATTCATTTTAGGTTCAGTTGATGGACTGTTCCGATAATGATTATTCCGATAATCAGGTTCCACTGTATGTCCAAATAGCACGAAGTGTTTCTTAGAAATCTACGGTCACGTTTGTTCTTAATTCCCATCTCGCGTTCGACTCATGCCATCTCGCTGCTACGTGCACTTTCACTAGCCGTTCGAGGATTGGGATCAATGTCTTTAGCCAAGGTTCACGGGTCTGTATTGACCTCGGGCCAAGAAAGATGCGACTGCCACCGATCGCGCCTTCAAGGGTGGGTATAATGTAGACCGTCGCGTCGCAAGAAAGTGGGCCAACAAAACAAACGTGCGCGCTGCTCCATACACATACTGCAAACTGTTGCTACTCTTCTGGCAAGGTGATCCTACGTGCTGGTTTTATTTGTGACATTCGCATAACCGAGTTGAATGCCACGGAAGTAAAGCTGGGGAATAATGCTGTGCAGATCGGGTGGAAACATCAGAGAATGCTGCCGTTCACAAGCTTAAACTAGCCTTTGCTGTCTTAAGAACTTGAATGTTTTAATTCAATAGAATCAAAGTAATCTGTCTTTATCATTCAAATTTTAAAGGTAGACTGAATTTCAAGTTAGATATCTAAGGCTCAATGAGAGATCCAAAGTTGGAAAGATATATGTATACATATATTACCATGACTGTTATGTAGAATAAATTTACAGATACATGATATATTACTTTATTGAATAAATAATAAATAGAATATAAATTATAGATGTACAACGCATAGATAGTACAAACAATATGATATGTTTGATGCATAATAAACAATGTATTCCTTGAAGTTTCATTTTTGAAAAATAAATATGCATTTCGCTCCCATTACCCGATCTGTTTTCTGTAAATATATGCATTTGCAAAAACATTCGGAGTCCAATTATGGCAATGTATTTATTTTATAATAAAATATTATAAAGATGCCTTAAGCTTTTGAGAGATAATGGTGAAAGAGAAATTTTCCCGAGATCCCGGCTAATTTGCTCCTTCATTCGAGTCCAAAGATGCTCCTTCATTCGAGAGAAAAAATAAACGTCAGTGCAACGAGGACGGGCAGTAGCAGAGGGATAAACACAGATCTTGGGAGCAGCAGAGAAACTGATGTCTCCTGAAGATGAGCAGGCGCCTGGAAGAGAACGATATTGCTCCTTGGCTGGCTGGATAGTGCGGTTCTTCTCTTTTTCCACTATCCCGCAGACCATGAACACGGGGAGAAGGATAAAAAGATTACGGGAGCAAATACCCGAGCGGAGGCGAATCCGTCGTCGAATGGACTAACGCGGATAGATAGGAATCTTTCGCCTCCCTTTCAAACGGTAAACAGTGGCCACAATTCCTTACCCACTAGGATAATCGATCTATTAATTCTTTTATTGAAATCAATTTCCTCGATGGACTGTGCTGGTGAATAAATTCTTGTCTAAATCTGTTTGTACTTCAGTTTTTTCCAAGTTCCTTCATAATATCGTTTCCGGTTTATAGAAAACGATTTTGTTTTCACTCTACTTCAGATGGAAATGAAACTCTCCTTCAACAGTTTAAAAATATATTAACTGGCGCACACGAAAGAGGAATTGCAATTCTATCCTAAAATTATTAAAACAGTACATGTTAATTAAGTGTCTCGTTAGTCGTACATTCTTAATCAGAGAACAGTAATCTCTACTAATCCTCGTACAAAATCCTTACAAAGGATTTTAATATCTTACTGGCTTACGATTTAATCTCCAATTAAAAATATTTCTAAAAATTGCTCCATACAGACTTACGACTATTTACTATCTACTTTATTACTATGAACTGTCCAACTCATTAAAGTTAAAAATCGATAAATGTGTTCATCCATCAGATACTGATAAACAGATAAACAATAAAAGGAATAAAATATTAATGGAGAATTGTAGCCGAAGCAAAGTTTTTGCTGTCGAAATACGTAGGTACATAATCTGAAAATCGTTTTGGCAGTACGTTTATCGTAACGCTCTCGCATTGTGTATTCCCATATGAGCGTCTCGACGAGAAATCTCGTCCTTTTGATCCACCCTCGGCTCTTCAACTCGCGAAAATAAAACGAGAGCGTGGCAGGCAAGGTAGGATGAGGACCCAGTGAACGAGCGACGGTCCTTTTGCGCAGCGCGTAACACGCGCGAGAGATGCGATGCTTTAGGGAAAGGACGAGAGGGCCAGGCGCGGGCGGAAATAATATTTTACCCGTCGCGAGTCAACGACCGAAGAAGCACGCCCTTATCTTCCCAAGAAATATCTCTGAAATCGAAACCGGAGGGATTTCGATAAAAAGTTCCGCTCGCTTTGCGCGTAAAACGTTCAGGCATCACCGGCGCCGTGTAAAAACGCTAAACATTAAACAACATTACCGCTTCGCTGTGTTCGGGTACGCGGAATAGATTCGTATTTATCGAAAAATGCACGTAAGCCGTTTTATATAAAGTTGAAAATAATTTCCATGCGTCATAAATAGAATCTGATAATAGTCATGATTTTAACGATAAGGCAGGAATTGTGAATTTTGGTTTTTAGACTGACAAAAATGTCAGGAAAGTCACGTGACTATCCTAGGAGAAGATACGCGTGAGGATCATTCGTTTTTGTTCATACTGAAAGAAAATGGAGATTTGTTCAAGTGATCTAAGTTTGTATTGATCGTATGGAATCCGAATATACGCGAAGCAAAGATAATAGGCGGAGTGTCGAATAACACAGTCTAATACGATAATCCAATCTTCTCGCATTTGATTTCTAATTAAACAGAGCACAGGTGATCACGAGAGCTGAAATGTAGGATCAGAGATAGTGTAGCGTCCTAAATCGAAGACAGAGCAGTCGAGCTCGAACTGCCACGAATCTATCGTATTTAGACTGTCTCTGCTTAGAAAGAAGTTGTCAATAAATTATTTTCTTGATGAATATTTTCTTATTGGATGGATGATACTTTTCTCTTGGCTAGATGCTAATTGCCACGACGTTGAGACTTCTCTCCGCAATTACTTTAGTCTTTGCAGCGACACTGAATTCATTCAGCCGGTCGTTAAATATTAATAATCTGAATTCAATTCGATTTGATTAACCGTAGAAGTTATTTTCCTTGTAATTAATTATAGAATCTAGCTGGTTCCTCGAGATTTCCTGATAGACTGCATTGTAAATTAAGTTCCGTGGTTCATTTATATAATGTAATGTAGATCGTAAACCTGTTTTTACTCTCCAGAAATGGAGAGAGAACGATGCTCCTTCCTGAAGACGAGAAGTTACAGCATATAATTACTAAAATGGAAAGTTGTTAAGTGACCTATGTGTACGTGGGACGTATATAGCATATAATTTACAAAGTCTGTATATTATAGAGGAGTAGACTTCCACGTTCATCGTCGGGCAATGAATTGTATCTCTTGAATAAATTAGCAAACTTAGTTGGTAACGATAACCGGGGATATCGTTCGATCGGTGCGGGGTCGCGCTTCTCTCCGACAGGCAGCCAGTCAACAGTTACAGCATCAGACCGGAAGGCATCTCCCCGGGAGCGTTTACGTCGCTAGGTACATCAGTCAAACCGATGCGACGTGTTACTTTGGTCGACGCGTTATCGTGAAAGGCAGGTGAATGGATAGGAAAAGATAGGGAGGTGAAAGAGAGGCAAGAGACATAGGGCGGCAGGGAGGGTTAAGGAAGGAGAAAGCTAG
Source organism: Ceratina calcarata (assembly GCF_001652005.2). NCBI lineage: Eukaryota > Metazoa > Arthropoda > Insecta > Hymenoptera > Apidae > Ceratina > Ceratina calcarata. The sequence continues at coordinate 286,067 of NW_017155517.1, forward strand.
ACTATTCCCAGGTGTGTATCTCATTCTCGGAGAGCGTCGGGTCGTCTGAGACGGGATGCCTACCCCGTATCGAATTTGCGTCGTATTTGCTCGAGTAGTATGACGAGGCGTCACCTTCTTCCGGTTCCTTCGTCGTCGTTTCTGTAGTAGCGCGACGGGAGTTACGTGATACGTGCTGTATATGACGCGAACGTTTTATCGTTTAGAAAATGCTACGTGTCGTCTCGGTTGAACACGTCGCGCTTTTTCCTTGACACGGGTTTTACTTAACCTTCGATCCGAACATGCAGTTGTCACAAGCACAGAGTTTCGTTAGAATTCGTTATATTTATTTGCACAAGTTCTCCACAATGACATGTAACAACATGATTAAACGAGAAACAGAGATGTAGCCACAAATTGTTGTATAGTAATCCTTTAATCGCGAGAGACTATAGTTTCCTGTGGAAGCAAAGGAATTAAGGTAGCAGACTAACAAAAACAAATGCTTTTTTTCTCTCTGCTAGCTTGGAACTCTCGGTTTTCCATAAACGTAAACGTCGCTACAAAACTTATGAAAACGCGTTTACATGACTCCAAAGTGAGCGTGACGCTGTTACAAAGGTTGCCGTCTCTGAAGAACAGAGTCGTCAAAACGTTTTCTGCTTCTGGTAACCACCGCTGTCCTGCTCGACTCGCGACAGGTGCGGGAGTGTAACCCGTGTCATCTACACCCCACGACTGGCTGCCTGGTCCTGAATTTAAAGTTACGCCACTGCAGGTGAATAGGCGAGACAAGAGAGGGTGAGGCGACCGGGAAGGCTGGAAAGAGAGATGATGTGCGAGGGAGCGAGAGGGGATAAAGGCTGGAAAGACAGACGGAGAAAGAACGAAAGAGGGTCAGGTAGGAGGGATGACAGGAAAGGGGTGGATCATTCGAGAGGGCAAGGCGAAACCATGAGCCATCGACCCGAGAGTCGGGTTCGAGCTCGTTATACTCTCCTACAGGATGCATCCACGTTTCTGCATCTCCATGCAGTTGCACGATAGCGAGGAGAGCCGGGCGCACATTCATCGTAACACATTGTGCAACCCTTCCCTCGCGCGTACACCGCAATGGGTCCTCGTGCCATTGAACGTATCACGTGGTTACCACCCCCTGGTCACGGTTAACGTGTACCGTGTAGTTACAACGAAAACTGCATACTATGACGTATGATATAACGTTGTGCAAAAATTTCAGTATCGTATGATAGGGAAACTGCACAATTAAATAAAAATGCTTCATACGTAGTAGTAGAAGATTCCGTTTCAATATTATAGAATTTTATATGAAATATATTTTAATAAAAAAATAAATCATAAATAGACATTTTATTTAACAGCATTTCTTATTGATTAATCCTATACAGAAAGTTACCCACGATTGAAATTACAAACGATACCCATTTTGGTTTGCATACATGCAAACATTAAACTTTCATTCAGCAGTGTAAATGCTACGAATACTCCTCGACTGCTCAATATTGACATTTTCACAGTTAAATATCTTGAACTTTGAACTGAGCTTCAGATTTCAAATCGTGAGGAATATAATGACAGAATAGAATAATTCGTATAACAGTATTTGAACTAAAATTAGAATTAAAATCATAATTAAAAGTTAGTTACCTTACAGTTTACCTCACAGATTTTGAATTTTTCTAAAACCTATCGCTTTAGTCGAGACGAAGAAGAATTCTTATATTTCAAGTTCTATCTAGGAAAATTGAATCTTGCATTTGCGTACACATCAAGTGGCTCGGGAATCAATTTGGTTAACTACACCACACACCGATGCTTACTGACCAAACAAGAATCAAACTCAAAAGCTTTACCATTTGGAGCTGCATGCAATTTTTATGAACTCTACTATGCACTTCGACGATAATGGAGCGTCAAAGCATTAATTCAGAAATTATCTCTCCGGCTTTGAGTTTTCCACAAGATATCGATCCTCTATTCCATGTGCTCTTTGCCGCCGCGATAATGCGTATTCATCAAAGGAGGATTGCGCGGCGCGGCGGCGGTAGTAAACAGCTCCCGGCGGCATTCGCAGCTTTATCGCAAAATTGCATTAAACGTGCAGCAGGATAAATGCGCGTAATTAGCCGGCAGGAGTAGCCATCAAGCTTTCGAGATGAGTGGTGACGACTCTGAAATGCACTTTCTTATTTTGTCAAGGGAACGCAGTATACGGCGTCGTCGCTCGCGTCAGTTCATTTTTTAGAAGGTACGCGAAAACACGGAGTAGCGTGCAGTTCGTATGAATATTAAATGGCTGAGGAGCAACGGAGCGGCTTTATAAGCAGCAAAACAAGACGCGTAAAGAGAGAGAGAGAGAGAGAGAGAGAGAGAGAGAGAGAGAGAGAGAGAGAGAGAGAGAGAGAGTGAGAGACAGAAAGGGAAGCTTGAAGAAAAGAAACTCCATATAAGGAAACGACCAGAATACGCCTTTTTGTATCTTGTGTTGAAGTAAACGATTAAAGTTGGTTAAATCTCTGCGACTCTCCCTACTTCAACTACATTTTTTAAATGTTCACATTCAGCGTTCATAATATTTGTATCAAGTCAATTCAATTTTCATTTAACACAGTCGCTTGTGCACTTAAGTACAGAATTTTCGCAAGACTTTGCACACTGAATAACAAAATTCTTGAACATCACTTAATATCTTACTTGCGCCAAAAATTTGGATTATGAAACAGGCGGGGTAAAGGAAATGCCCAGTCGGGCTCGTTTTTGAAGTTTCAGTTCCGAGCAGGTTAACGAACGAGAAGCCTTTGGTCTCTTAGCGGGGCATAAACTCATGTCTTTTCGATGAACGAGGAGGGAATAGTCCCGCCTAAGCCCTACAGAGACCCGGGATGGTCCAAGAGTAGGGATTTAATGGATATCGAGCGCGTAGTGCCAGCCCATTCACCGTCTTTCTCGTCCACGGTCCCTTTTCCCCTGCTTTACTCGTTCACAAACTTCTTGAAAACCGTGAGCTTGCTTTATCGAGATCGCGATACATCGGCGAGGTCTTAGTTAGCGAATGTTCGCCAGCTACTTGAATGCGTAAGACAATAGAAAAGGACTCTTTTCAAGGATCTCAAGTAACTGATGATTTGGACATTCGTTAAGTGAAAGCTGGCTTTAAAGATACACCGATCGAGTTTGATAAGAGAAGGGATTGAGAAAGATCTACGAGGATAGATACGCATGTATGTGTACACCAGAATTCTTCGCTTCGTGTCCATGTTGCTGCGCTTTAATCCATAGCGTAATCTGTGATGTGTCAGGAATTTGTAGTATGGCACGTAGTTGATAAAGATATTGTCGGGAATAAGAAGCAGAGTGAAAAGAAAAACGGATCAGGAACGAGAGTAATTTGACGTTTTAACAACGCAAAAAGAACAACTTTTAATTTTATGTAGGGTGGATACAATCATTTGTGGTCATTTCACAAGTGGAATATATCAGTGAAGTCTTACATGTACAGACAATCAAAAGATTATAACGTACACACTCTTGGAAACAACATTAATATTTTTAAATAATTCTTAGCAATATAGATTACGTGTAAGAAATATACAAAAATTTAATCAGATTATTTAATACATCGGAATACATTAGATAATGGTACATCTACCCTAACTTTCTCTTTAAGAGATTAGTTTATTCTCGTTGTATTACTTCTACTGATTGTAGGTTGCCATGGAATCATTCAGATGATTTATGTTCGCGTGTTTTGACTCCATTCGTAAAGCTACAGAGAAAACGATTGAATTATTCAGAAATAATTCTAGGGAACCACGGTAATACTTTTTGGTGAATTATTACCGGCAATGGGACGACGCGACGGGCGATGGAGCGGTCGTTTGTTTTACTTCTGGGCGAGCACGAACGCCGCGACGAAATTATTCGTCCAAACGTAATCGTGTTGCGCCGACGGTATTACGCTTTTACGCAAAATGTCTCACGAAATAACATGAAAAATAGAGGATCTCTTCGTGTTCCGCATTTTTTTTTTTTTCGCGAATCCATTAGCTTTATGGTAACCGCATTATCGCAGCCTAATGCACGGACAAATTTTTATTCTCTTCAGTTTTTTTTAAACGCGTTAGAAGACAAAGTGCGCTTTTCAAAGAACGTCAGTTGCAGTTTGACTTTTATTTGAACGTGGAACGATGAAGAAACGGATTTAAAGTACCTGCTATTACGTCGTATATACCAACGTTTATTGATAACTCGATTGCCTCGCAATATCGGCGGTGATAGCAATCGTACTATATATGTAATTTGTAGAATCGACTCGACGCCACGATCGCCTTTTATCCCGCTCCTTATCCCTCAGATATCCTTGCGTTACTCTAAACTGGATTAAGACGGGCCGCGAATTTCAATTTCCTCGAACGAAAATTGAACTAATCAATCTTCTAGGAACAAGAATCGATCAGTTTTAACGTCGATTTCCGTTCCGTGTTCGACTAATCTACCATCCGTATCTCAAGACGTTGATGTCTTCATTTTCAAGTACAAAACCGTCCTATAAAATACTTTCTTACAAGTTATTGTAGTCTCGTATAAATTTGTTTGACAATGTTTGATTTTAGAATCATGATTATTTTCTCTTAACTTTTAGCACAGCTCTTAGCGAAGAGTGGTACCATTAGTCAATGCTTTAATTTATGTGCATGCTAAACCATGAACAGTCGGATGAGAAAATCTGAGACCTACTGACCAATGAAAATCCGCCCTTGTTGTGTAACGGTCAAGCTTGAAAGACTGCCGTTATATCGGAAGTGTCGCGGCTTCCAGGGAGAACGCCTCTTACTTGTCAGAAGTTCGTATCAAGTTTAAACAGGAGCCGGGTTAGTTCGTGAACACGCGGTGTTTATTAAATTTTCACGTCGTGGTTCGGTATCGCGTAGTCGAACATTCTTCCGACAATGGGATTTCGCCTCGATCAACTCTGCGTCATGTTTGTTAGAAACTTCGAAACTTGGCCTTTTGTAGTTCGTCGTATCGTGGGATAGATTGTCTTATTTTAGAGGCTTCGCTGCGACGCCGGGTTAGTTAAGATGTAACGTAATAGTGTTGAAATTGTTACTGGATAAATCGAGAGATAAGATTTTCGATGGCAATTCACAGTCTCTCTGTCAAAAAGATGTATAATTCATTTTTCAACTTTTTGGTTTCGATGTTCGTTACTGGCTTGATTTTAAATTAAAACAAGAGAATTTGTTTAATTATAATGAGTGATTTTGTAAATGAAATGAATGTATAATGAAAAAATTATTTAATTATAATGAAATATCTTTCAAGCTTCTGCTTAGCTTGTGCATCAAGATTCTCAAATAAATACGTTTTTATGGGACTCCTGGCTTCCCCGTCATTCACATAGTCGCCCGAGTGTTTCTCACCAGTGCAGTAGTACGAACGTAGCGTTAGTCCGGCCACGTAACGGACGCGTGTGCGGCTAGTAAATTATTCCATGATAAACGTGTTTGCGCACGTTTACTCATACAGCGAGCTCCATTCTGACTACTTTAATCAGTCTAGCAAATAAACGTGTTTGATAGTTGTCCAATTCGATTGACCAATTCGTGTGCGAAGACTCGCATATCGCGTAGTAAACGATTATGGCGAATTATTGCTCGAATGCATTGCTATCCCTTCTGTCTCTTATTTTTTGCCTTGCTTATCTTTCCGAGTTTGCCGCGAAGCGACGCCAGCTTCATCAACGATGTAACATCGATAAAATTTTCAAGCGAAGCAAACCACGCGCCTCGACCACTTCGGCTCTTTAAACTCTGGGTTTGCCCGAGTTAAAAAATTCAAATGTAAACTCGAAATGCCCGACGTTGCTCGCGATAAACATTTACATTCTTTCCTTCTATTGTTCCGTCATTAGCGGCCCCCGTTTGTTTTCCCTTCCGGCGTGACGTGTGCCGCGCAGCGATGCTATTTTTGTTTAAACTCTTCAATTTATGATAGTCCACAATACTGGAAATATTCATCGTGTCCTGCTTTGCAATTCTGGAAGCTATGTACAAATTGTTGGCTTAGTGCGGGAGTTCTTGTCTGATTCGAAAGAAGATACAAACATTTACATTTTATGGTAACATTTGTTTTACATAGTCCCTGTTTATCGTCATTCCTTTTTACAAACAGGCAGACTCTTTTTTCCTAGGACCTGAAAGATTAGTCAGATCGTAGTTAATAGTAAAAATTACCATTTTTAAATAGAGCAAATCATTTTTTAACTTCTTACTATCCTTCAATAGATTTATAACACAATGCTGAAAAGAACATTTATGCCAAAGTACGATGAGTGATCTCTAAAAATCGGACTCGGACTTTCGCACTGACCTCACATTTTTTTTATAATCAAGTGCGTTACAAACTCCTTTTTTTTCTCAGTTTTATCAAGAAATGTATTGAGTTTTGATACCGGTAAACGGGAAGTATAATTTTATGGAAGATAACAGTGAACTGAGTTAAGTACTATTAGATTCTAGTCTAGCCATACCGTCGCACGTATCGCCAACAGCGAACGATGCTTTAATGATCCTTCTCGAAAGTTTAAACAGGATTCCTGAAAATTTAATCGACGCTCCGCTCCCGCCCTCGCGTTACACACGACACATTCTCCGGCATCACCAGACGTGACGTAATGCCGGAAGGCGCGAAGCAATTTGCACGGCTTACAGTCGCCAATTGGCCACACGCTAGAACCACGTTTTGCATCGATACTCGTCCGTTGATTTAACGATTTGTGACGATTTTACGGAAGCTCAATCGACAAGAACCAATCGATTTTGTATTCATTGTTCTCAGCCCGAAGCTTTTGCTTTCCCTTTTGTGTCTTTCCTTTCGGTGTTGTATTTCCAATTGGTTCTGGTATTGTATTGTCTTCATTGTTATATTATTTTATTTATAGAATTTATATAAATTTAACGTTTATGATAGCATGTCAGTGATTGTAGGCTACGGAAGTATCTTTGACATGAAGCGATCATACTATTTCGTGAATCTTTTTTTAAAGGTGGGATTATAAAGAAACATAAAATTATTGCATTTTGTAAATTATTTTTCACTAAAAATAGAAGACACATAATATGCGTACAAAAATGATTGCAATAATTAAACTTTTAATTCTTGGGTTCATGTGTTAACATGATTTGAAGACTATTAAGAAACTAAAATTTAATAACAATATTTTTCATGTTTCGTCAGTGAAAAAGGCGACTGCATGGTGACGTTTTCTGGGCTACCTACGAGGGTGTATTTTACTAATTTCCTCTATTGCTTTTGATAATTTTCTCAGAACGTTAAAGAGATAAGAGTTACGATATGTCGAAGAATATTCTGAAATATAACTTTACTGGGAATATCTGCGTATCGTTCACAAATCCCCAATTTCAATGACATAAAATAGTCGTCTCGACATAAACGGAACAGGTAAAGAGGCGCGTTCAACCCCTCTTTCGAGCAATTTCCTCTTCCCAACGATTTCCAGGTTCGACGTAATCGAACGCGCCCGATTCCTGTTCTCAAAGGTTGACCCCGTTGATATCGTTACGGGGCGCTACCTAAATTATCTCTTAATATTCCCGACCCTGGCGAAGTGGTCTGGATAATGAGCTCATTACCGTGTAAATTAGCTACGCGATTCGTCGACGCAGCCAACGACGTTGGTAGTTAGGTAGTACACACTCGACGGTACAAGTCATCAAGAATATTGCTAAGAAGCTTCGTTCAAAGATGAGACTCTGAAACAGATTGAAAAGTGGGCACGCTTACGTACGTCATGCGCCGAATGCGTACACTCGTGTGTGTATACAGGGTGCTCGAGAAATGATGACTCAATTGCGGATAGAATGAATTAACACCGTTTGATGAACCGAGCCAAGAACGAACTGAATGAACGTACCTACACTTACTCTTGTGTATGAATGAATGTAATTTCTTAAGTTGCCAGAACGTATTACAAGTAAAAGTCAGTGGTTTTATAGAATAAATAAAAGCAAAAGTACGAGTCTATCGTCAAACGAAAGAATTTTATTTCACAATTTCGATTTGTTTTTCATGTAGAATCACCCCCTTGCCATTTGTATCAGCAGCTATATGTATGACACCCTGTATATCCCGCATCCATGTACAAGAAGAGCTTTTGTCGTGTATGCCGAGCGTCGATGAAAAGCAATCCCGGCGAATGAAAATAAACGGTTGGACCGACCACTCGACGAACCAACTGGCGTGCGTGTTACGGTCGAGAGTTTAAAGAGGGTCGATCGAGGAGGTGCGCGGGGGGCGAAGGAGGGTGAAGGAGCCACGATCCAAGGCGGCGAGGCAACGCAAGGGCGGCGGGCTAAGCCTCGGCGTTTCACCCATGGCCGATCAGGAAATTGGCTCTTCTTTCGTCGTTTTATCGCGCGTAAAACTGTGACGCCTTTAACCTCGGTGACGACTTAATTTACCGGCACAATGCTCCGACTTTTTCCGTACCCTTGTGTCGTCTCCTTGTTCTTATACTTTCGTCATAGTAGCAGGATAATGGGTTCTCAAACCGGTCGCACATTAACTTCTAGAGAGCCACTTCAGTCGTTACAATATTGGTCGCGTCAGGTAATGTTGTACAAGATTAAATTTAGAAAATTTTTTAAAATCCGAGATGAACTGATTTTTATGAAATGTGGCCATTAACCCGTCCGAAAAAATACACTTTAAAATAAAAGAGGACAACAAAGAGTTGTTAAGGTATAAAACCACAGAGATATAAAGACACGCAAAGCATGCGTGTCAAACACATAACTTAAAAATCCCGGAGTATTTCACGGCATCTTCGGCTAAAGCACACCGGAACCAATGCGGAGCTATTTATAAAAAGTATACCATTTTCTTTAAAAAACTACCCGTTATTTACAAAACAATTTTCTGCAAGTTCTCCCGGTTGGAGTTTCGCACCTGTCTGTTTGCAATTCTTGCAACTATTGTTATATTTGTTACAAATTCAGGAAAAGCTTTTGCGTTTGAACATGTACAACCTTTATCTAAATCAGAACATGTCCATCAGACAGAAATCGCGAGACGGAGCTCGTTGAAATTTGTTTGGCGTCAAACCTTCGTCAAACTTTACCGCCCGAAAATTGGTTCCGGCGTCGTTCAGCTCTTTCTCCTGCAAAATTTCTTGGACGAATCTCTCGCGGAAACTCTTGTTGCAACAAACAACGAAGCATAATATCAAAAGTTTCGTCGAAGAAATTGTCCGATGGGTTACAATTCGAGTGGACCACATCGAATTGCTTTTATCTTCACGCTCATGTATTTCTATAATTAAGATCTTCTTTCTGTGAATTTGGAGCTATTCACATTTTTTACAGTAACAGTAGTAACAGTAATTTATTTCATGCCTTTCGGCTTTGAAAGGATGATACACTTGGTAATAGTACAGCATTCTATAACAATAATTGTCTCTATATAATCTTATAATATTTGATACTTATGATTAGCATGCGTTTGCATATCAGCTTTCTCTGTTTCTGTTGCACTTTCTTAATTGGCTTATCTCTTTTATCCACTTCGCTCCATCCTCTTCCTCTCTTAAGATTTCTCTCATTAATATTTCTGTATTTGCCTTTACTCCTTCAGAACTATACGCTATGTGCTTTTCGTTTACTTTAAACATTTGGTTTCTTTTCCTCGATGCTTTATTCTGTGGAAACAGTAATTTCGTTCAAATACCTTGCTGACACGTATTACTTTTCCCTGTGTCACAGCGTGACCCCTTCTTTTTTACAGTTATATTGTACATACATATTCTCACGTTTCACGACATATTCAGTAGCAAGGAGAAAACCAATAAAATAAACTAAGTATAAATTTGTAAAGTAAAATAAACAACGGATAATGACTTGAATATAATGACGTGATATAAGACGACGTCACCTTGGGGCTGACTTCCCATGTCACGAAGAAAGTGGAAAAATGCAACGCGTAGATATTCCAGCAGGTAGACTTTAAAGTAATAATCCAGAGACCAAAGAGCAAAGTGATTTCAATTGTAAATTCTCGAGCGAGTGAAACTTTGTTCGGTAAGGAAAATAACTTGAGGACTCGAGCTTTTTGAATTTTTTTATCCGTCCTGACGAAGGAAGCCACGGTCTTCAGTCCTGATGTATTTAAAATCGTATCGACATCTCTACCGACGACGTGGCACGGTGCAACGATCAGCGCCACTTTCTTGTCCCTCGTTTTCACTCCGCCAATAGCCACCCTCTTTTGCTCTTTAGCCTCGACGTACATACGACGACTTTAAAGCNTACATATTCTCACGTTTCACGACATATTCAGTAGCAAGGAGAAAACCAATAAAATAAACTAAGTATAAATTTGTAAAGTAAAATAAACAACGGATAATGACTTGAATATAATGACGTGATATAAGACGACGTCACCTTGGGGCTGACTTCCCATGTCACGAAGAAAGTGGAAAAATGCAACGCGTAGATATTCCAGCAGGTAGACTTTAAAGTAATAATCCAGAGACCAAAGAGCAAAGTGATTTCAATTGTAAATTCTCGAGCGAGTGAAACTTTGTTCGGTAAGGAAAATAACTTGAGGACTCGAGCTTTTTGAATTTTTTATCCGTCCTGACGAAGGAAGCCACGGTCTTCAGTCCTGATGTATTTAAAATCGTATCGACATCTCTACCGACGACGTGGCACGGTGCAACGATCAGCGCCACTTTCTTGTCCCTCGTTTTCACTCCGCCAATAGCCACCCTCTTTTGCTCTTTAGCCTCGACGTACATACGACGACTTTAAAGCACTCTATTGTGATTTTCGAAGAATGCTCCTGGATTGTTAAAATGCCCGCCTCTATCGATCGATAGCTGCATAACTATAAATTGTACCAAGAGAGGCGTGTACGCGGTGTTTTAAATTGCGTCGTTCGTTCCGCAGGATTTCCGTTGCTGCTGTTCGTATCAGATTCAACCAACTACATACCGGATGAATTATTGTCGTGTTGTGAGAAACGATTTTTCTGATTATTTGTACACGTCAACTATTTAATCGTTCGATAGAAAGAACTAAAACGATGTACAGCTCCGTTAGAAAATTTTTATCTATAATGGTTTATCTTTGATCAGTAATTTCATTCAAATTGTTTAAATCAGCATTAAATATAATTTCTCGCATGTAAAGTTTAGCTGAAATTATTTTGTACACGTGTTCATGCGTTTACCAACAAAGGGCTTTAATATTATCATAGTAACCTTTTGATAATACGCACTTCAAAACTGTGCTTTGATTACGTAATTGCTGTCAATAGCAATGCACAGAAAGGCATTATCCGAACATACTATTAAACAAGAATATTTATAGTATGCATTATTTGCTATCGAAAATACTTATCAGACTACATTCGATAAAGTTAATAAAATTCCATAATTTTAACAGACGTCATTTTCGGGAATTAAATTGCGCCAATTTAAGTTCAATCTTCATTTATTCTATATTTAATTTCGCCTGGAGCTATCAATCTTCGCTGTTCCAAATATTAATTATACACAGGAGATGAAACAAATTCAAATTAAATTAAGTTGCATATACGAAACATCTTTACAGGAATAAACTTATTCGCGATATTAAAAATGTATACGAAATGTTTAATAATACACGAGCGTTGAGCACGATATTTCACGGGGAAAGAATTCTGAGCTCCAAGATTAACGTATTGCACAACCATATTTTAATATTCACGACTGCATGATAGATTGCTTTAAACCTTAGAAAATATTTTTCAAGGAAACCTGTCAGGAGAATCATTCTCGCACGACGAACGATGATAGATGCTATAGTGGTAAAGTTTAATACCTCGAACTATAAGTTTCGACTTAAGTTCACCTAATACTCTAAGATACTTTTGCGAGCAAATTTTATATATTCCATAAATGAAAGAGTCTAAAATTCGTTCAAACAGATTTTCATAAAAACACAAGGAACATCAAGTAAATTGGAAATTTTTTAGCCGCTTCCGAAACGGGAACGATGTAGAACAGAAGAGGAATATCTGTATGACAGAATAAGGACAGAATCATTCGTCGCGTTCGCGAATTCCATATTTAACAACATATACGTGTACATTTGCGTACGAGTCGGTTGAAGATCACATTTTGCCTCGGATGTGTTTTTCTTCTGTTTTAAGTCGTATAGAGAAACAGTTACGTTGGTCCCGCTATTTTATCAACGCCATATTGCGCTGCTATGAGAGAAAATTGAAATGAGGCTTTCGAGAAATTGAAAGCAACGAACTGGTTTGAATAAGAGTGAAGGAAGAAGATATTATGAATCGCGATTGCGGATGTGGAAAGCTTTCGCTGGTGGCGATATCGGAGTACGAGAAAAACATTAAAGAAATGCTTGAACAAACGATGCGAAGAGGATGCTGAACATTGCCTCGAAGAAATTAGATACTTGCCCGCCGGTTATTGCGTTATATTTGATGATTCAAGTATATTTAGCATTAGTATGGTAAGGTTATGAATTTAAAAAAAAAATTATAAGCGTCATCTTTGCAAAAGTTCTTGCCTGATTTGAAATAAGATGCGAACGGTTACATTTTATGGTGACATTCTTTTACGTAGCCATCCCTGTTTTCTATCATCTTTTTTACAAGTAGGTGGATTCCCCTTTCAAATGAAAGATTGGCCAGATCGAAGTTGATCGTAAAAGTTAAGACTTTTAAATAGAACAAATCATTGCTTAAATTCTTACTATCTTTCGATAGGTTTATAGCACAGTGCTAAAATAAACATCAATGCCGAAGTACAATGAAATCTGATCCGTCACTAAAAATGGGGCACGCTCTTTTGCATTGACCTAATGTTATAACATCTTCGGGTAGTAACAAATAATTGAGATTAATTCAACTTTAAAACTTTTGTATTTTTGTATAGTCTCGTTTAGGGGTTAAAGAAAAATGGAAACATAAAATACGTATACGTTCAGCCGACTCTATTAAACAAGAAAGCATTACGGAAAAAGTTTTATTAGGAAGCTGTACAGCATATTCGTAAAAGGTTGTTCGCTTCTTAGTATGCATTTAATGAGTTTAGTTTAAAAGTTCCTTCTATTAGCGAGTAAAAGAAGCGTCTTATCTCGCGCACGGGTAATTTCTTCATGATTAATAGCAGACGATTGTATCTCGATAGGTTTATAGCACAGTGCTAAAATAAACATCAATGCCGAAGTACAATGAAATCTGATCCGTCACTAAAAATGGGGCACGCTCTTTTGCATTGACCTAATGTTATAACATCTTCGGGTAGTAACAAATAATTGAGATTAATTCAACTTTAAAACTTTTGTATTTTTGTATAGTCTCGTTTAGGGGTTAAAGAAAAATGGAAACATAAAATACGTATACGTTCAGCCGACTCTATTAAACAAGAAAGCATTACGGAAAAAGTTTTATTAGGAAGCTGTACAGCATATTCGTAAAAGGTTGTTCGCTTCTTAGTATGCATTTAATGAGTTTAGTTTAAAAGTTCCTTCTATTAGCGAGTAAAAGAAGCGTCTTATCTCGCGCACGGGTAATTTCTTCATGATTAATAGCAGACGATTGTATCGCTTTTAAAACTCGTGTTCATTCTCAACAACTATTTATAAAAAAAAAGATTTTAGTTATTAACTCAGAAATTTAAGGTCTTTATAAAATTATTACTATTCCCATTAGCTAAAAATGTTTGATCGCAAAAAATGGTAAAAGAAATGCTCTTTCAACGGAGGAGCGCGATGCAAGCCTACAAGCCCGAAATAATATTAAATGCGAGTTAAAAAAAAGTTTCAGAGTATAATAGAGGCGAAAACGAATTGAATATGCTTTCACTAAACACGAATACATTGAATTGAATTCGGAAGCGTTGGCTGTAATTCGATTCATGAACATCTAACTGAAAGCACGCTAACCTTTTGCCATTCCACAAAGGAATCCAATGATTGCATGGTTTCCACGATAACAAGAAGAAGAAATATAAGCAACGGTGTACAATGGTATGTTACGTGTGAGCGCGCAATTACGGTTTCAACTTATAACTTCTACCCTGTGTTGCTGTTACGCGCTTCCTGAACCATACACGTTTAGCAGGGAAATATCGGTTTGCAGAACAAGTCAAAATGGCAAAGTTTACAGTTGCACTTGTTTCCAGTTACTATTTCTGTATAATCAGCCTCAATAGAAAAATCATCAGCTTTAAGAATGATCATAAAATTGAATTTCTTTCGTGTAAGATCACTCGCTTGGATCTACATACATGCACAACGATTTCATTAAAACAGAAATAATAAAAGTTTGAAACGTGAACCTTGGAAGTATGTCAGTTTATATACAATTTGCATATAAATCTCCATAGAATGAATTTCTATCTCACTCAGTTTTTTGAATAAGGATTTCAAGTGATAATTGCTACCGAAAATTCAAATAGTCGCACTCTCTACGTCGCGCCGTGCTACTTTTTCTCGACAAAAACCGAGGGTAGGAATGAAATACAGACCGAAAAATGTCACAAATTAGGTCGCGTTAGGTCCCATTCACATTACCGCAACGTAACCGTACCGTAAGAAAAATTTTACGCGGTGGTGTTTCTTACGACGGAAGCATTTCTTGAGCCCAAAATTTCGCACACAGATCTCCCCCCACCCAACACGTCAGATTTTTCTTACAGTACGGTTGCGTTACGGTAATGTGAAAGGTCCATTAAGCGTGAAAGTTTGGAACAGGGTTGCAACACGAAGTGTCCGTACGTTGACGAGAGCGCTCGTTCCCATAAGTGGGTAGTTCAAAGTGCACGAATCAGTTTATATTCATAGCAAATAAGTTATTTAACGTGATGGGCCGCGCCCATCGGGATGTAGGCCCGTCACATTATCTCGCATTATCCGCGTAATCGGAGTACGCGACTATCGGCGAGGGAAAGGGATAGGTGTATCTTTCCCGTGTCTCTCGTTTCCGCCGTTCGCTCCGCCATCTCTCCGAGTCAACCCTTCAGACTGTCTAGGAATCCGTGTGCAAATCAACCGCAAGGATAGTTGAGCGATAATTTTCACAGTGAGTGACAGCACTCGCAGTGCCGCGTCCTGTCCTTGTTTTCCCACGCATTTTTATTTCTCGCAGAGACAGAGTACATATTAAGCTATTCGCATACAACGGATTTGGTCGCTTTGTTTTTTCGAGAACAACCTTCCCGCTTGACATCTCGCGATAAACCTCGATCGATACTTCTCTCGCTCGTTCGTTCGTACTACTCGGTCGAGTTTATCCCGGTTGAAAAAACGATACGAATCAACCGGAGCAAATAAGGAAAAAGTGAAGCAGGCAGGTAACGTGCGGCTCAAAATTTTAATTACACGGTTCCGCTATAATTATATCATATTCGGAAACAAGCATTTTTGCGAGCCCAGTTCGCCCGACACAGCCGGGTTGCTAGCTAGAGAGATGCAGAGTTTCGTTTCGGCCGAGTAACTTCGCACGCCCATTCGAGAAGTAACTTTCCACGAGTGTTGCCGATGAACATTTCAAATTTAGTTTCGCATCGATTCCGCGCGTCAGATTCGACTCGCAACCAGCAATTTTGTCGTTCCGGAGTGTGCCCGCGTTTCGCGCTACGCGTAATCCCTTTCGGTCCTATGTGACATTCGCCTATGCTCATTTATATCACGAGCAATACGTAAATTGAAAATCATGATCTTTTGTGACACGCATGGATTGTAGTAGGATAAATTCGAAATCAATCAATATCAGTAATTACGAATTAGTTTAGCCTGGCTTATAAATGCGCAGAAAGCAATTGTCAGAATCAGTTTCAGCTAACTAGATTTTGCCAACTTAATTCGAATCATGTCTGTAGCCTGTATACCATTTCTACTTCGCATCCATGTAGTAAGACAACGCGTGTACCTCATCTACTTATTCCTAATTTCACACAATGCGCTGATGGTGAACAAAGGTTGATTAAAGGTTTGCTTAGCCATTAAAATATTCCATTAACGTGTAGCATGTGCACCTAGTCACACACACAGTGAACGAGGCCAGACGAAGAAAGAGCGAACTGAAGACAAGCTCGAACAGCCTAACAGGGCGGAAAGAGATAGTGGGAAGTGGGCGGTCGAAGGATGAGACGATGGAGGAACCTTATTAAGGGTGTCTGTTCCGCCCCCTCGAGCGCTTAAATTTCAAACTGTCGCCCTACGAAACACGGCGACGTCGTTAAGGCTCGGCCGTCGAGATTAAAGGCTTTCGAGATTCGAGAGATTTAAAGTCTGGAATTGTCCGCAATTAGTGCGAAACGGTAGGAGAGAGGACAGCGTCCCGGCAGAGGGGGTGACAGGGGGTGGGCAAACGGCGAGCTCCTTCAGGAAAGCACAGAGAGCTTCCTGCAAGAAGCGAAAGAACCGGGCAAAAAGTTAACGAGAGAGGTCTTAAGATGCGTCGCGATCATTATCGACGTTCTTCATTGTCTGAACGATGTCGTCTCGTCCTTGTTCAGACAAACGTATTGTTCTTTCTCAACGCAAATAAGACGGACGCTGCCCCTTTGTGGATCTTGATGCGAAAACGAATCTCCCGCACTTTGACCACTTTCCTTCGTATTTTCCTTTTTTCTGAAGGTTATGAATATTATTACATTAAGCAAAAGGTAAAAAGATATTTCAACGGATGTTTAGCAGCATTGCTTTTATCGGCGTTCGAGCAATAAAAATTATATGCTTGGAATGCCGAGGTGTTTGACCTTTAGCGAGCAGTTACCATTTTCTATTTTCTCTTGCCCAGTGTAATTACGAGTACTGTAAAAGATACAGAGGCTAGCTGAAAATTAAGAAAGGAGAATTTTTTTCACTCTCGAACCGTTTTTATGGTTCGACTACTTCTCTCTATTTTTTCTGTTTGTCGCTTTACGTTATATGAATTGCAGTTAATTCTAGGTTCAAGCATACGCACGTCGCACGAATGCTCGGTCTCTTTTCGAGTCTTTCGCCGGCAAATTTTTGGGTTGAATATGCACACTTTAGGAGCGACGAGAGCGAGTGTGCGCGCGCGCGCGCGCTCTCCCGAATAAAATTACAGTCTAGCTTTTTGCTTGGCCATCAGCGGAGAGGCGTTGACTCTCTAACGAGACTTTTTCAAGAGAAAATTTTCAAGAGATATATTCCTCGAACGGACGTACGTCATCTCTTGATCGAGAATTTTTCTACGCGGTGAAAGAGGATGCGAGATAGACGTACTTCGTTAACCGTGTTTCAGATTTTGCAGCAATTTCCGATTCGAGCCCAAATGAAGTCGTCCGTCTGTGCACGAACAACGATTTTATAATACTTTAAATGAACGCCGCCGACGGCCAAGAAAATTTAATGAGAGAGTGAAAGTCGTTCATTTTTATGGTCGGCTATATTCATCTTCAAGGGTGGTTCGTTCGGTCGCGTTTTATGGCTTGAAAATTATTTGACGAGAACCTGGTTTGCACAGAATGGCGCAGGAATTAAACATTTTCCAGAGGCGAGCTTTACAGTTTTAGAATGCGTATAATTCACAGTTAATAATCTGTAAATTCCTGTTGTCAGTGAGGAGAACGTGATAAATAAAATAATGTTTTGTGCAACAAACGATATAAATTATAAATGTATGGAGACGTGTAAGAATTTGAATCATTCGAATCCCGATTGACTGTTCTTTGTAGAAAAAGGGCGCGAAGCTCTACGTAGTGAGTCGAAAACAATTCGCGCACCGTTTGTTTTCAGAAGTCACGTACTTACACGGATCGTTCAAATAGTACGGGGCACGTCTCACTGGGGACAAGTGTATCGTATACAGAACGTCCCCACGCATGACTCACTCACTGGTGTCCGTGACGTATTCATGCACCCGAAGTTTGGTAGCATAAAGTAGCGTAGCTCTTTCACGGTTCCGTTCGATAGGAGCACGAATGCACAGATTCTATTCCACAAAATCAGGTTTACACTGGTGTCACGTGCTCGTCGTTATCTCGTTTCCAATACCCGCTGTCAGTCGAAACTTTTCGGAATACGAGGAAAATGCGTACGTGTGCACCCGCGACGCGATGGAACACGCGAACTCGACTCGCGGAAGGTGCTCGTTTTTCCTGAAATAGCATTGTAGCACCGAGGAACTGTCGCTGAAACTGTCGACCTCCTTTTTTTCGCGCTAATTTCACGCGCCGGAGAATTCTGTCAGAGATAGCGACGAGATCTGGCCGTTCTTTTATCCGTCACGTCCGTATTAAAAAAAGAAGAGGGGAAAAATGGGAATGACGTTCTTGAATATTCTGTGAATTTCCATCGTATACAAAGAAATCTATGAGTCTAGGACCGAATTTTAATGCATTCTCTTCTTTCCTAACTTCCTTTATAGTCATTCGAAAATTATTCCACTAATAAGTACTGCTGTAAGTGAGAGTAACAGATGGAAGCAATCTGGAACTGATCCACGCGAGAAAGATAAAACTTCACTGTATTCTTAGATTCCGGTGACAGATGAAAATAATCCAACATTGAACCATGAGAAGATAATTAATCTTCACTATCTTCTTGAACTCAAGCAGCGAGCGTGCGTAATCCGGAACGTTGGCACACGCGGAAGAAGAATCGGACAATATAAAAGACTTACCGACGAAGATTAGGCAGCGGGCCAGCATCGTTCGATCCTGTGTCCTTGGATGTTGGTCAACCTTGCACCCGGCGGAAGTCAGTCGTGTCGCCGGTCGAGGACGTCACACCGTGGCGAAGATCGCGAAATGTAAACGTGGTCTTCGGCAAACCGAATTGAGATCACAGTCCGCTAGTTCTCGATCCCCTTCGACGTCGCCGACTCGCGATGATTCAACAACTTCGCCGATCCGAGTACCAGTCGCGATGACACGTCGATCGGTATCGTGGTCGACGTCGATGGTGGTGAAGCCGACCGCGAAAGTGCACGCGGCGGCGGAGCAGGGTCATACGTGCCAGGACCAGCTCGCAGATCGCGAATCGCGGCGCGGAGAGGAGGGGACAAAACAGATGACAGATAGAGCGAAAGAGGTCCGGCAGAAAACGCAGCGCGTCCACCCTCGCGAAAGTCTTTGGCCTCCGGCACCGCCGGCCACGACTGATCGTGCCGGGAACCCCCGCGACTCTAGCCACGCATGCGTCCAACCCTCTCCCCGTCGACCTGTCGCGATCCTTCTCGCACCCTCCTCTCCAAACCACCCTCTCGCTTCGTTCGAGTCGTAAGGGTTGGGAAGGGTGGTTGCAGGTGCTACAAAGAATGAAACTGAGGACGCACGGTGCGCGGTCGTTGCACGCACCCACCGTTCGGAGATGCTCGTGATGCGTTACACTTTTGTCTGGTCTTCCTTCCTTCTGCTGCGCTACGCTTCTGTTCTTCTCCCTTTTTTGTTTCTTCTCCTTTCATTTTTCGGTATTGTTTTACTTATTGTTCGCGAGGTTCTTCCCAAGGTACGTTGATCCCGTTCGAGACGTTCGACTCGAAGGAAAACCATGGACGAATGATAATCAGTCTGGTTCGCGGGACATTTTTTCAGGAGTTATTCTCGACGAAGAGTGGAACGCGACTGCACGGCTGGTTGATCCAATCCGTGAGCCGTTTCTACCCCTTTCTTCGCGCTTTCTGTCGTGTTGTTGCAATCCTAGCGTGATTTTTGTTCCGCTTTGTGACGGGGTCTCTCCTCTGACGACCGATCGGCGCGACGGTGTAGGTGTGCGGTGCTTAGACGGAATGAAAGGCTACGGGTATTATACTTGATGATTGTTGTATGCGCGGCGAGCTTTCGAAGACTCGAACCCGTGTATTTTGCGTACACCATACCGCATCGTGACCGTGTTTTCGCTGGAAAATTGTCGCGCTCGCTTTCCGCGACACACCGATAATTCAAACAACGCGACGATGGAAAGTTTGTAGTCAAATCGATGTTCTGCGGCTTGCAATTTATAACGTATAACATTAATCAAAGAATTTTGTTTTAAACAATTCGAATAAAGATTCATAATCATTAGACTGCGAATTTTTAAGCAAACTAAAACTTTCGTAGTATCGATTGAAAATTGAAATCTAAATTGAGATTTCTTTTAGCCTTAGAAAATAATTATGTACACTTGTGTCGTTCTATTTTCCGCACAGCGAATTTCTATAATAAAATCTTCCTAGCAGTATAATTCTTCATATTAATAATAAGTTACTATACATTATTATGTAGTCTCTCATTAAATATATCAAAATTATCAATTCATATATGAGCTATTAGTAATGTCACTAGTTGTAGAATATTGATAAATCATAAGTATGTTTTCAGTTATTGGTAGTTTCGCGTATAATTTCAGTGGCTTGTTGAATAATTCATGGCACTGCATACGATAGAAGATTAAAGTTTCACCAATAATCCTTTCGGAAACACGCTCACACGTGAGAGCTTCACGATCGTTCATTGTAACCACCGTTTAACTATGCACATTGGTAATTGCCTTACTCGCGAAGAACGAAGTATATGTATATGTATACAACGATTGAGTGCATCAATTTTTTGGAAAATTTTTAATGCTCGACTATCACACACTGATCAACTACTTGTCACGATAACGTCTTAATCACTTCCATCACTTAGATTGCATTATGGTCTCGAACAATCTTCATCATTCTCAAGCATTTTTCATATACACACACACATCTGTTTTTCTTTATCCTACAGCAATTATATTTGCCGAATTTCATAAATCAGATGTATTTTTATCATTCGTTTGCGGATATTAGAGAATTTTAATATAAGCTGGCAACGTTATGAATAGACAGCAGATTTTATACATCAATGGAAAAACTGTATCGGAAGTAAATATAAAGGATGTTTGCCGTTTTCATAAATGTACAAAATATTAAAAGACGACTGTCTATTATAATGGTCACATTTTTTTAATTAATACTGTGAATGCATAAAAAATAAACATAAAAATTCGTATTGAGATACACTATATTTCATCAAACTTTCAGGTTCATTACAGGTAAGTGTATACTGTCACAATGATAAAAAACCTGTATTTCGAATTTCTTTTAATTTTTTCAGTCCTTCGAACATTCGACGAATGCACTTGTTACGCGATTCCTTTGTAAACTATTTCATTAAAAATTGATCACAACTTATGACGTACATATTGCGTGCACCGGGTTGTCATTCCCGTTACCAAGTCGGAGCTTCTTCAATGAGTTACCAGCACGAAACAAGGATGGATGCAAAGTACGTATCGGCGTGTATGGAAAGAAGGTGGACCGTTTCGCAATCGCTGCATCTTTGAGGGACTTTGCGACTTACGTACGGCAAGCAGGCAACAAGCACTGAGATAGCCCGGAATGTATAATTTATTTTTCAGAGTTCCTCCTTGTGTTCGTCCATCTTTCCCTTTTTCCCCCCAGTCCTACATTTTTTATTCTCACTTAAACAAGTCTCGTCGACCCGCTTTTTCCTTACCACCTCGTCACACCGCTTCTTGTAGCAGCGACGTCTTTTTCTCTTCAGAACAAACCGAATAGCGCGGAACAGATAAGAAAGAAAAATACGAAACGGATACAAAAAAAAACGCACCGTCCCAATTTCTCAAATTTTACGTAATTATTTGCCAGAGATTCTGGTGGGACAGAGTTTTAACGAGTCTATTAAAATACGCTCGAGTTCACAGAGGATTTCGAGTACGAGCGTCGCCTTTTGCGACAAGCCTCAAAAGGTGCAACCAGCAGTTTCATCGAAACGCATCGCTGGATACCGTTATATTCGTACAATTTTACGAAACTTATCGGACTTCCGTTATTCATGCATTCGCAGTCAATTTCTAATTAGAGCGGCGGCATCTTCCAAACGGAATTCTGATTTATTGTGTCAAACATTTATTGAATATATTATACCTGAAAATTGAATTATCTTCTTTTTTAAAGAATTTTTTTATGAGAATCCTAATTGTCTGGATCGTTTAGACTGAAAAACCCCTTAACGTTGTGCTTAAATTTTTCTACAAAATTCCTAACCAGGATCCGTGGGGCTGAAAATTATCAAAGAGAACAGCTTATTTTCGTGTAAAACGTTATATCGCTGGTAGTAAAGCCGAACATCCAGTGCACGGGCGAAAGGATGTGTTCATTGGCTGAGAGAATGGATTTCGACGAGGGATACGAAAGTTTTGATGTTAAGCGACAGGGGTAGCTCGCAGGCAAACTCAAGTCATGTGAAAGGAACGACGAAGATATGTGAAGGCACTAGAATCTCAACGTTAAACAGGGACGAAAAGGGTAAGACAAGGGAGAAAGTGATGGCAGAGAGTGGTTAGGAACGACGGGAGAGGAAAGAACAGGGAGTGAAAGAGGGACGACACAGTGGACAGGCAGAAAAGGGATGAAGGTCTAACCTACGACTAAGTAGAGTGGAGTAAGGGAATAAGTGCACCCGAGGGAGAGAAGAGGAGCAACACGATCGAAGACAAAGGAGAGGGATTAATCTAGAAAATATAAAAATAAGAATGTGCAGATATACATACATATACTGCTGATTCCAACTATTAGAACGATTAATAAAAACATTATATAAGACTCTCGCTGGAGTAGCTAATGTTAGAGAAACTATTTTTGGCAAATATAAATTCTATAATTTGAAAATTAACTCCATTTTTTTAATACAATGCTGTTTCATTTGATATAACAGTGACCTTTTCAAAATGTAGAATTTCTTAAGATTACTCAGAACTGAATAACTATTTTATTGAACGCCTTAACAGCGCTTACAAAGGATAGCATTTCGCGTTGAGGAAGGAATGGAAGAGTTTGATGCGTCGTAGATTTGCAACGTGCACGAAAACGGAACGAAACGATGAGTTTTAAAGACGGATGGAGCTAGGCCAAGTACATAGTACGAACGAGGAGGGATAAAGATAGAGAGTATGTGCATCGGAGGCAGAGAGATGCAGCGACTGTGTCCGAGCACGTCGTTAAAACCCGACCCGGGGCTACGGATTGCGAGTCGTCTACCGGTGGTAGCAGCCCCTCTTTGGCATCCTCGACACCCTCGACATCCTCCAACAGCGCCGGTCTATCGCCCGCGTTCTCTACTCGTTCGACTATTGTTTCGTCAAGTGCGACGTAAAAGACTCGAAGATCCGCCCATTGTACCGGCTATTAAGGCTGTTGTCTTGACGCTCCTTTTCTCTGTCTCTCGCGTGCCGCGACTCGGTCTTCTATCTCTTTCACCCTTCGTTTCAGTTTATCTCTTTCCCTTTCCTTCTAACTAATGAAAGAGGTTATATGAATTCCAGTTAAAGGCTCACGTTGAAACGGTTTGCCGCAAATTCAAATTTGTCCCCGTGTCACGTTCCCTAGGTAGAAGCGAATTACGGGAGCTAAAGCGGGGCACTCTCCATAGGAATCGCGAGACTTTTAAGTGAACGCCCGAAAACGTGCTCGTTCTCCTAGTGCCTCCGTGAAGGTATGCATAAGATTTGACCTTAACAGTGCGACTTAACCGAAATCGACTACACTTCTAACAATAAATCCTGAAACCCTGTCTGTCAATTTAGAGGTAGTACACGTACATACGTATACATATGTGACTGGCTGTAGCCTGGATATGAATGAGTTTGAACGTGACAATTTTATTCAAAGAGAAACTCTCATTGTTAGTTTTGGGAAGAATTGATCTACATTTTGTGTTCTAATTATTATTAGGAAATGTACTGCTACTCATGTCTTGAATAAAAGATTATTTCAAATTTTAGATTATATTAAGAATATGTTCTATCTCTCTCATCTCATTTTCCTTTTCATTCTTTCAAATGTAACTTTTATAATTCTCATTATTTTCATAGAATAACTGCCGTGAAAGCATTTCTACATCTTCGAGTTATTTTCTTGCAATGAAACTGTAGGTATTCGTTCTCCATGCCGCTGACCTAGTTGGGTAAATAATGAGCATCCTTTGCAGGAAGAAACTCCCATTATAAGTTGCTATACTCTTTCACGACTGATTGTCCTACTGAATCAATTTAGTTGGTTCTTGAAACAGTTTCCTATCTCGCTCGGACACGAACAATTTGAATAATTTTCTATGAAATATTAAAACACAATACTTCAAACGGAAAAGAATAAGAAACTTTTAATCATGAATTATAAAAATCCAATTTTACAAGAATGAAATCTCATTACGAGTTATTATATTCGTTCGAAACCCATAGCCGTCTTGAATCAATTTAATTAGACGGTTTCCTACTTCGGATGAACAGATCGATGATTACATTTAAATAATTTTACGAATTATCCCCACCCCCACGATTCTATCAGGAAATAAAAAAGGACAATAGAACGTGAAATATTCGTTTACTTTACACTAATAGATTCGTTACGCCAGTCTCACCTCGTTAATGCTAAAGTACATGCTTTAAAAAATGTATGTTTCTCTGAGAGCGGATAAACCGCTCGTAATTTAAGTTTATTCCCACGGCTGATTTACCGGCAATCCAATAATCGAATCCTAAAAGCACAGGCGAGAGCTTCGTCGGTCGACGAACGCATAACGCACACGCTCAACGTGTACACCGTAATATATCAATGCAGGCACTAGAGAATGGTGCGTCGTTTGTTTTGTACTAGTTACCTCTTTCCTCCGCATTCTTCCGTCCATTTTGTCCCTCCACCATTAGTCCTCTTTTCTATCTGTCCTCTTGCTTTCGACGTCCCCCCTCACTCCCAACCATTCTGTCCTCTATTTTCCTCTTTTCTCTCTCTCTCTCTCTCTCTCTCCTTTCTTTTTATAATATCTAGGCGCAAATTGCACTTGGCGACGGTGCAATTGTTCCCTTTTATTTCCTTTGTGATACACCGTAGGCACGAAATTGACATAAACAGTGGCTCCGAGCCTCTGCTTTCCCTCCCTCCATTCTCTTCTCCACCCCTTGTGTTTCCTTTTATTCGTTGGTTTCCCAGTCGGTGTATACGCATACGTACACGCGACAAACACGCGTACCAGCGTGTCGCCAAATGAACTATTAGGCCAACGGCTCGGAGGAAGTTGGCTGAAATTTTCAACGACCAACCGCTTTACGTTCCTTTGCGCGGGACGTTCGTTGAATTCGTTTGTTACGGGCGATACGCGCCGATGCAGCCCCAGCGTTTCAAACTGCTCGCCTTTTGAATCTTCTTGAGGAAACTTGGGGAAGAAGCGAAGCTTGGTCGATGGACGGGGCTGAGGGAGAGAGCGACGAAGATTGGCTGGTCGCAAATTGGCTAGGTAATCGATGCCGGTCTTGGGATTCCATTCCGGGATCGGACCGTTGTACCGTTTAATTAGAATACGGCTGCGTTGTTGTATCAAATGCCGGAGCAGAGTTATCGAAACAGATTCTACTTCCACAGATTTTCATAGTCTCAGCCAGATTGATTGGACTCCGTTGTCATATCCTTTCATCTTTACTTTAAGTGGACTACAGTAGAATTAAGAATATCTCAGAGTAGGCGACATATCGCATCGTGTTCAAAGTATAGTACGGAAACTAGTCAAGAAGACATGCAATCTGTGCATGTTCCAATCATATTCTCGATGTTAAAACACTGAACCGATACGAACGGATCTGGCTGGAGTACGAACCATTAATGAACGGTTGTTGGCTTGTTTAATTGGTATTAGCTTAATTGCCGTCAGCATCCGTGAGAGTTTGAACGGAATCGATGTCGAAGTACTAATGAGAATATCGGAGGTTCGAGTAAAAGAAGCGAAGAGAACAAAACTGGCTAAGGAGGAAAACGAAAGGATAGGGAGATGAATCGAACGGAAGAAGGGCTCCCCGATGTGAATGTTTTCTAAAGGATAATCGAGACGGGGAATAAAAAACAACGAAGTAGAAACGGAAAAAGGAATTAATGATCGAAAGCGAAGCACAGACAAACCGATTCTGAATACGTTATTGTTATTACGTCTTTTCATAATGCGCGCTGTCATTATGTCTGTATAAGAATATTTATTCAACGATCAATCGGTATTGTGCAACGCGATCCGCGTGTATGCAGTAATCTCCTCACGAAGTTACGACTGTCAGACAATTTAAATTGGTGAAAGAATCCATGCCAATTATAGGGAAGAGCGTCTTCGAAAGCAGACGACTCAACCACTTATCCCTACATCACGTCTTTAATGTATTCTTATGTTATTCTTTTAAAATTCTTTAATTCTGTTCAAGGTACAAGACGTACAAAAGAGATAAGCGTCTGAAATAAGTTATAGGATAACTTGCTTCATGTATGAATGTAGAAAATTGTTTCATTCCCGTTTCTGTAAATTATCTAAAAAAAAACTGATTTTGAGGAAGAATATTATAAAGCAGTGTTCTAGCTGCAGAGCTCGTTTATAGATCGTTTACCGTCGGATCACGGGAAAAGATTAACCAGCGGAAAAACGGAAGAATCGAATAGTAATAGGGGGGTTAAACGCCCTTTAAAATTTAAGGCGCCTCTCTCCAAGTTCCGCCCTCGTCTACGATCACCTAGCTCATGGATAGAAGCTCGACAAAGGGGCCGGAGAGTGGCGAGGACGGGGAAGGTGGCAGGGGTGGCAACGAAGAAAGGCGCTTCTTAACGTGCCGGAGATGCAAGAGCGAGATAGGCCACGAGTCATGGTACGATGGGTGGAGGAGTAAAGCGGCTACGTGAAGGGTCATAATTAAATTCAGATTTCGCGTAAGGGGTAGGTGGTGGTAGAAAAGAGGCCCAGCTGTCGGAGAGAAGATCGGAAAGAAGAAAAAACGTAGAGCGGATAAAAAGAAGATAGGGAGACACACGAGAGTCTCGTCGTCGTCGCCGGTACGCGTCGCTGTCGTAATTGAATTAAAATTTGAATCGCTGAAGAGATGAGTACCTTAAATGGTGAAGAGAGGATGAAGCCTTGGCGAGTCAGATAGAGACGACGAAAAAGACTTCCGCCGTCATTGAGGAATGCATATCCACAGGATCTCAGCGAGAAACGTAAAAATGCGAAACGAATTCTGTCGATGGAAAAACGCCAACGAAGCGTACTTGCATTGCCTCGATTTTAGAGTGAATGAGACTCTGTGTTTTCATCCGTAAACACGCATTACACGTATTTCCGTATTAAACGGTCACGTGCTACATTATAACGCGCTGAAATCGATTTCAATTTTCGTCCACGAGCATAAACTTTGCGTACGCCCCGGCGCGCCGCCGCCGTACGCTCGAAGCGACGCGACATGTGTACATTTGTTTACATCACGCGGTCATTCAACGACCATGAAATGTGTCAGTCTTCGAGAAGCATAAGTAGAGGTGTACCTCGTTGAAAATTGCATGTATCTCATAACTACAAACATGTAATTATTCTCGTTCAACTGATACAATACATAATTCGGATATGGTTTGAAGTAGATAGTAGAGAATACCTCCAACAGAAAATATTGTCTGAATTTGCATTATAAGTTCAAGACTTGGATTTTTCCTTTACAGGAATCACGAAACATCTGATTCTTCATGCTTAATAATTATTCCGTTAGTCTTATAATTTTTTCGGCGTTATTTTTCATTTTTCAACATATATGATCACTATAAATAAAATATATAATTATAAGTTTTAATTAATGTTGGAATTTTTTTTTATGGATCACGTTTTCATTAAAATTTCAAATCTGTTAACACGTTTTCATCAGGCTCTCATATTCTGTTTCCGCTCCAAACTCCTGCATAATACATGACATACGCTTCGTAATTACAATGCTTTACGCAATGAAAAATCGAATCGTTATTGCACGTTGGCCGCACTAGAGTTTATAAAATGTCATACACTCAAGATACATTTTTGTTTGCATTATTGCTCGTAATTTCGTCTATTTGCAAGTTCTTTATAGATAACGTAGTAAATTAATGCCTGACCGAGCTTCGAAATTTTGTCTGGGAGTGTATATAAGATAGATAGAACAAGATTCGCATTTTCCTTCTGATATACGAGAATGGTTATACGTTGTACGTATCCGAGAAACGGGTGGTTGAACGGGAATCTTCCTGCTTCTCGTTTAAAGAGCGATGGCCGCTGAAGGATAGAAACTCTAGCCTAGCCTTTCTAGTCGAACTTGGGACCGAGTTAAGAGTTTCCCCTTATCACTTCCGCGCTTCTTCTCAATCTCTCTCTTTTTCGCGCACTCGCACTTCTTCCCTTCTCGTTTTGTATCCTCAGGTGTACGACACGAATGTCATTCAACTATCCACTTTGACACGTTTCAGTCATCTTTAAAAGTAACTACGAAATTCCTGAGCCTATCGTTCATTCTAATACAGATAAGTTGTTTAAGTATGATCAGCAACCTTTTTCCCAACAATGTAGAGGATAATTCTGTTCAATCTAATAAAATTATATTCATACACAATTGAAATAAATACCATTCAGCTTGTTTTCTAAATAATAAGGCAAACGCGATGAATAGAAAAAAATATAAACCAGGGACTGAGTAAACACGGGTAAAATATAAAAGAAGCGTAGATATTAAAACATAGCGCGTAAACACAATTTAATTGATTACTTCAGGGAAACGTAAAAGCAATAATTATTTTTAATTATCTCCGAACCAGCCCGGCGATTACTCAGCTGCATCATTCAAGTTTTCGCAAGTCGTCCGCTTCTACGTATTCACGCATACACAGACGAATGTATGTTGCCCACTCATTCTTCCGGTATGCGTTAGCCAATCAGGTCAGCGCAGCGATTGAAGATTAATTTCTGGAAAGCCTGGTCATTGCCAAATTGGCTTTCACGCATTAAAAGTCATTTAATCAATGAACAGGCTCACTTTGATCACGTGTATCGAAGCAATCAGCGTGTTTCGTACAGTACGCTTCTGTTTAAAATGAATTAAACTCCACTACTGCAAGCTGCGGTGGCATTCAGATTATAGCAATCACAAGTTGTTAGCAATTCGTAATCACAAGCATTCAGTGCTGCAATGATTAATGAACAATTTATGACGAAGCACCAATATCAAACAATAAACATGAAATTGCGAAAGTATAGAATATACAGATGTCCTGCGATCGTTGAGTTTATTTTATCAGTGAATAAGACGGTCTACTAGAATTTTTTCACCAAGATGTCATTTAACAATATTGAAAGAATCATATGCAAGTCTAGCGGATTATACGTAGTTTTCTACCTGAAAATGTATTTTTCACGATACCATCTCATCACGAGATTTTAATGAGTCGGAGCTCCATTACTTTCTGAGGAAACGTCTACATATCGACGAATATTTCTGTTTCCAGTCCCTCTTTTTCCAAGATGTGACGCGAGTGTCGCGCACTTCCAGGGATGATGCGAGAAATTTTACTCCGCAAGTTGCATTTATTTGGGCTGTGCCTGATTGTGAATGTTTACAGCATTCAGAAGATTACAAAATTATCAAGCTTTTAAATATATAGATTGTACGTTTAACTTCAACATCGTATTACTCTTTTTATTATAAAAATTTCAACCAAGACGATTTTTTTCCTCCTGCTATGTTTAATTTCGATATGACTGATGTTAACCGAATTAATTTTGCTTATACTCTGCAAGTGAATTGACAATTTCATTTGCTTAATTGACAAAGGGAAAACTGTCAGAAATTCGATTAGTAAAATAGCATAAACTTTGAGTAGATTATTTCGTCTGTGCACGGGGTTGCAGTTTCTCTAATTCGTCCCTGGAACTCTCTCGCCGGAGGTACATTCTAATCCACAATTTCAATCTCTCTATCTCCGAGTCCCGAAAGAAGTGCAAGTCCAGGCACCGGGAACGGGGACGGGAAAGAGGGAAACTGAGAAACGGAGCGAGGGAGAGAACAGCAGGAAGGCGTGGAAGGTGAAAAAAGGAGAGCTAGGTTGGACAAAGACCGAGGGATGCGAGTCGTGAATCAACGGACGATTCACAGCGGGACTCATTCCGTGTTCCTTTTATTCCTGAGACTTGTGGATTGATGGTATCGCTCGCAGATGAAAATGCGTGTAATTTTTATAACGCCCACGCCTCGCGATCGTCTGCACCGCGTTGAAATTCTAAAGGACTTTCGTCCGTCGTGTACGTCGAAGCCGACGCCGACGCCGACGCCCTGTCCTATGGGTTAGTTATGCCTCGTCAATTTTCATATGTCGTTCAACCGAGCCGACCTTTACTCGCTTTTGTCCCACGCAAATGACGATTTCAACGTCCCCCAGGCCCACGCGGAGGGACGCTGTGTCTGCCAAATAATAAGCATTGTTTTCGATCTTTTTTTCGAATAATTGCTGTCGGATGTACTTCAATTTGCTTTCACATGGTTTGAATGGTAATCAAACTGAGTAACTAAAAATGAACTTGACCAATGTATCTCATTAAATAATAACGTGAATAAGAATTCGTTTCCATCAAAAGACATGCCCCCTTGAACCGTGCAAGTTCTGTATAAAAATTATACTCATAACTTATGAAACTGAGAACTCCCCAGTATTTCGTGAGATACCCTGTATATCTGTTGAAACGGAACGTTGTGAGATTCATATTAAGTAGTAGAACTCACATTGAAGAAATGATTGTCCACTTCTGCCATGATCTGTGACCAATATTGAAATGAGTCGGAGAAAAAAACACGTCGAGTAACGAAATTCCGTATTGATCAACGATGCTCTGTGAAAGCGGTTAAACCGTCTAGTTAAACATTTCAAAGTTGTTCGATTGCCTTCAGCCCCACTGAAATAATTTATACTTGTACAAACCAGAATCAGTGAATTTTATCGACCGCCGGTAGCCTAGTGTCACTTTTGTCGTTCCTATTTGAATCTTCTTCCACTACCCCTTGTGCGTCCGCCTTTCAACCCCGTGGACCCCGTCCCACGCTCGGTCAATACGACAAATCCGCCGGCAATAAAACACCGACTCGTGCGCGTTCTCGTTCCTCTTTTTTTGGCATTTTTCCCCGGGTTCTTTGTCTTCGTTCCTCTTTTTTAACCTGCTCCTCTCTGCACTCCCGTCCACCCGCTGTGCACCCATTGCTACCAGCCCCCTTCCATTCTCGGCTCTCTTGCCGCCACGCCGCGTCGCCGTTTCGTTCTCTTTCGGTCTCTCTTTCCTGTTTTCGAAACCGGTGCGTACAGCGGTATACCGGAGCCACCCTGTATGGATCGAGGCCGATGGCCCAACAGCGAATAATAAATTATCGCCGCCCGGTAGCGCGTGCATCCGAATTTTCCGCCGCTCGTTTCCCTCTCCCCGTTACCCTCTCCACGTTTTTATACATTTTCTCCCTGGCCGTGGCCCGCCGGTTGCGTAGAAAATACCGCAGCGGATAATTTGAGCTGAATTAAAAAAAAAAAAAAAACAGGATACATTTAAAGCCTGGGTCACGAGAGTGGGAGTGGTGCAGGCCAGTGTCGATTGAATCCAGGCTGACGTAAAACGTCGCGTCGGTGCAGACTTATTTTTTCTTTATTCGCCGAAACGCACGTATTCGTTTTGCGCAGACCCATTTTTCGTTCTTTTTTCGTTTTCATCTCTCGCAGCTCCAATGGAATGTAGTTACGACGATAAGAATTGAATAGCCATGTAACGTTTGTGCACGGTTGGCTAGCAGTATTTTTGTAACATTTTATTGCGACGAGATCGTAAACGGTCTCTAACGTCCACCGTTAACGTCAACGCGATATCGTAATGTATCGATAAAAATTTACGCCCAATCTACTTCCATTACCATTCCCGAACTTTTTAATAGTGATTCAATAGATGTATTCAAATGTTGTATCCTTTGTTGTATGGTCGCACATACGCGTGTATCTGCTTACGTTCTTTCTTCACATATTACAATTCGAAGTGCATTTCAGTATCTACCATTCCCTATATTCATATTGTATCAATTGCAAAATTATTTCATAGATTTATAATAGTATAGTATTTATAATAGTTCAATCTCAACGAAAGTTCTAGCTGATGCGGATATCGAGCATAGAGTGAACAGACGTGAAAAGCTGTTATCTTCGAAATTAGTTTAAGACAGGACAAGATAAGATTCTTGTATGTATAGCCGTACGGCTCGTTTATCTCACAGTCTGAACTGAACAAGGGTTTCTAAACCTCCTGAATCGTAGGCTGGTTATCAAAGGAACTTCGTTACCTAATTTGAGTATGAGATTCGGTCTTTATAATGCGTACGGCGTACATACTACTTGCTTCGTCTCCATCTTCCTCCACTTCGAGAATAACCTTTACGGTGTTAAATCGTCACGAGAACAATGCACATCAAAGGAGAAACCGTTTGCTTCGTTTCATTAAAACAGATTCGACATTTCATTAAATTAATTGTATCCCGTAGCGATCTATCGTGAGTTATGAAATAATTTTATTACAGAGAAAAACGTTTCAATTTGCTGAACAGTTATTTATTTCGATGCTACAGAACATTGTTCAATTAATATTGACTGATGAATGCGACATTAATTAAAACAGTTGGACTAAATAACAGTGTTGCTTTGTACATTAAAATGTTCAATATATGTATTATTTAGAGCCCGACCTAGTAATTGTTCAGTATAAAAAAATGGTAGATTTTGCCTTAAAATTTCAACAATTTCGCTGAAATTAAAAAGGGTGTCTGGAATTGTTTGACGTGTAATTCACATTGTAGAGAAGAAACACGAAAAACGGGAAAGATTTTTTTTCCCGAGCTTCTGGTGCGTTGGTAATTAGCGATCGCGAGAACCTCTGCGGAAAGCTCGTGAATTAGTTACTCCCAAAATTTGTTTAATTCGAAATAAATTTCTTTATAAAATCATTTGTAGTTATTCTACGCACTTGATCGTACATATAGTTAAATAGAACAGAAATGGTTAAAATTAGTCTAAGTCTTTCAAGAGATCCGCCGCCTTCGTAACGGCGGCCAATTGGATTCCGACAGTCATAGTGTGCGCCTGGCCTAATTGGTCAGATTTGTAATCGGCCACGGTGAGCGTCAGGTCGATTCGGCTTTGGCACTGCGAGTACCCCTCGCGGTTGGGGGTGAAACACGACCGCCGGAGAAAGATAGAAACAGTCCAAATCGGAAACGAATGGAGCGGGACAAAGGTAGGAATCGTGATGCCATATAGAACAGGTAAAGCGAAGCATATAGATGGAAGGGTGAAACGTAGGGAAATAGAACGCGGAGAGAGAGAGAGAGAGAGAGACGAAAAGAAGAAAGTACGGTTAGGAAAGAGACGGGAAATGGGTGAACGGAGAGAGACGCGTGTATCGTTTTCGAAGGGGAAACAGGGGCAGATGTATCGGAAGCTGGGAGGGTTACGGGAGGGCAGGGAGTCGGCTGTGTGGCACAGATGTGTTTGAAACATGGTACCATTACCAGGCCTACCCCAAATTTATACCCGCACCCTCCGTCTCCCGTAACGCCCACATGGTTACCCCTATTTCACACACACTGACGCGCATTTCGTAATCCGCGCTAATTTAATTGCTCCTCGTCATCGATGGCCATTAACCGGAATGAAATTGTCGGCAATATCGTTCACGGTACAGGCGCAATTTCTGTAAACCGATTCCATCGATGGAAACTTTACAATAGAGACTTACGATTGATAGCGAAAGATATTCTTAATTAACGTTCAGCTACTTCCACCTCGAATCTGCATTGTCGAACTTGAAATTCATTTTAACAATCTTCACTAGTATAGTAAGTATGGCAAACTAAGGTTTACGTTATTGTGTAAACAAAACTGAAATGTATTTCATATTTTCATTCAATCTCAAATGGATGGTCGCCTTCCTCTATTGTAATGTACCACGATTTCCCATGCATCGGATATAAAAAATCACGCTCACGTTGTCCGATCAATCAAACCTGAATTCAAACCGAAATTTGCATCCGATTTCGCATGTTGAATATGAAAACAGCGGTACGGTATGTATAAGTGGGAAGCGTTAGAGGGACGAAATGATACCGTTTCCGGTTTTATCATACGGACGGTGTTAGCTTCGGCCGATCTCATAAATTGGTGTCACTCGATTGCATGGCTACGAGGCCATCAGCGTCCAATAAATTTATGCGACAATTGATGCCCGTGCTGCCCGGTCGTCTACGTTGAAGAGCTGCCTTCACTCGAAATCTAATTGGTCGCGGCTGAACGCGCGTCGAATATGCCATTAATCGAAACGGAGTAACGGTAGCGTCGTCACGTTTCCTCGTCTTTTGCCTAAACGAGGTAAACTTGGGTTCGACACGTCGTATAATCTGCCTTTCTTCGTGTTTGTAGTACAGATGCGAATTTCAGTCGAATCTCGTTATAATCTGCCAGAACGATGGAGAAATAATACTATTATAAATAATTGTAATTAGATATTACGTCATTCATTAGTACCGGTATTGTACGTAAAAATAATTTAATTTTTTGCTAGGTATAAAATTAATTATACTAATGTACTCCGAATATGTTAATTGTAATAATATTAAACTTGTATATGTATATGCATTTATCAATATGAAATGAGATCTCATACGTCGACATCTGTAACTCTATTTTCCGTTCATTATAAACGAGCATCCAAAAGAGAGGAATATTCGTTAGGCGAATAATTTCGTGATTAAATAATGAGAACGCGCGGGGAGCATATTAGGGAAATTCGTTGTTTCACTGAAAATTTATTCGTGCGCAGTGCAAAAATAAAGCAGCTGCCGTATATAAATCATGTTCCTTTCTTCGCGGGAGAGCAATGCGGTTTCGATCCGTGTTGCCTTTGACGTGAACTGGTTGGATACGCCATAAATGGGTAACACGATGAAAGAGAAGTTTCCTGTTCCTGGAAAAAAGTTGCCTCTTCGAACAGCGAAGAATTTCTCGAACGATTCGTCCACTCATCGATTCAATACGTATAAAGATACTTGATCGGAAAGAAATCAATACCTACCTACGCTTTCTAAAGGCAATTAGGAAGTAGAGCAGAATGCTCCAATAAGAGTATACGGAATCTTTTTCCTTGTTATAGTATATTATAGCTACGCAATGTTACAGTAACTCGGTACTTTTACAAATAATGAACAAACTTTCAAGTGCGTAATCGATAACTACCAACGTTAATTTTCCATCGTATCCAACTGACTGATCAAATTGCGAGAGTAGTTATAGAACGGAAAATCTACAATTTCATATTCTGTCGAACCGGAAAAAATTTTTTATCGAATTTTCGCTGGATCGCGGTTCGTCGAAAATCATCGGAAGTTAGTACGTTGAAAATCGGGTATCGCGTTTGCAATGCATGGTTAGGTTCAAAACTCTCGCTTTAATTCGAATGAGACGGTACGAAAAATGCTAAAAGAGTGTCTGCCGCTTAAATATGAAAAAAGAAACTCGGGAGAATATAAAACATGATTCGACCGGGCGGAGAAAATTAAGCGTTCTGAGGGTTGCAGGAAGGATGGCATTCACGCAAATAATTCGAAGACGCGGTCGCTTGGTAATTATTCAAAGCAGATATCTGAAGGGCCCAATTAGCGTCAGTTCCTTTCCAAGACTTTCTTCGAGGGCATTGCCCGGTTCCGTAAATTAACCGTATTAAAAACAACAACCATGAACAACGAATTCTGGGACCTCGAGGTTCATTTCATAATTTTTCAATAACCAATTGCCGTTGGTTATTGATCATAACGTAATTGATAATTTCCATATAATAAGTAATAGCCATTCTTTACGTATTTACAATTTACGAGTCACTAAAAATTTCACGATATTGATCGACAATGGTGCGTAAAACAAACCGTGAAAACACGGGATTTTCTATAAAACTTCGCACGGTCGTATTTCATGTCACTGCTTTATTGTCAATTTGCTGTAAATGCGTATTTATTGCCACAGTTAGAGATATATCTATGCACTTGAAACATGGATGCGCACTCTACAATATTGTGTACTATAGAATTGAATATCCATGGTATTCAGCTCGATCCTTGATGATCCACTAGCTTGATCAACAGTGGAATTGAAATGCATGTTGTTGTTTGACAGTAGAATGCAAGACAAAGTTATTGTCGTGATAGTACTTAAGCATATCTATAATGGAGTCCATGTTCGAATTTGCCGAGTATTTAACTTGCAACAAGATCCCAGTTACAATTTACCTGACACTCTGATAAATAAATTATTACATACATCAACGAACGTGGACATTTTTTACGAATGATATTGGAATGCCTTATGTTAATCCTACTCCATGTTTCACGTAACATTAGCGTCGCGTTCAATCTCGTTACTTTTACAGCAATCTTCATCATCAATCATGACCCGGTTATGTAAATACAAGAATATTAAAAATGAGAGAAAACGAAAGAAAGAGAGAAATCATAAATATATTATTACACGCTCCGACCTTTTGCGCGAATTTTCTCCTTTCGCATAAAAAATTCTCAGGGCATGACCACGTAAGTACCTTAATTGCCGCGTAACTCGATTACGTAAATTAATTAATTAATGCGATATCGGAGCGGCCACCTTTCGGTTGCCTCTAGTAAAGCAGAACACATTTCGCGAACGGTTAATAGCCCGACCAAATTTCTCACGTGATTTTACTTGCCTTCTTTTGTGTTTATTTGTTCTCTGTTTATATAAAGATGGTAGGTTGTCTGACGACGGTTTGGATTGACCTTTTCTATCAAAAAATATGTTCAACACAAATTAAATTCGCGGGACATACTGCGGGCGTCATTCGAATCACCCGATAGATGCACTTTAGACCCAATTAAATTGCCGAACTTTCCAACCTCGTAGATATTAACGGAAGCGCTATCACGGGTATCAGCCAACAATCTTTTGACGTTTCGTACTGTCGTGTCGTTTCGACGTGTCGTTTTATCGTCGAAAGCAGCGACAATTACGAGACTAAAGAAGTTCGCAGGAAATATTTAAAGAATAGTACTCGCGCTCTACAATAGACTCAATAGATCCACCGATCTTCTTATTGAAAAGTGAACATAAAAATTGAAGACTACGACAGCAAATATCTTTCAAGGAATCAATTTCCAAGACTCGTTGCTCTGCATCATAATCATTTGCAGACTGATCGGTACGGTAAAGGAATTTTAATTACCCCTATTACTCGACGCATTCGGCAATTTCACTCTATCCTTCTTACAAACTCTCCGTTTTCTTCTATACTATGTATCTGACCTGTCCTATTCAAACAATTTTTCGCAATTGCCGTGGTCACCGTGTTTACTTCGATTACTTTGCTTTGGCTGTTAATACCTCGTCTTAAAAAAGATGATGTCCTCTTCATAAAAATACACAGACTTGTATTGTGAATCGAGATTATTTCATGGGCTAATAATGCTCATACTCATCGAGGTAGATTTTAGCTAGGGCATCACAAATTCTCCGATAAATGTTAGAGAAGTCACCTGACTACTATTTTTAAACTATCTTTTTTAGTCCTTTAAACCTATTCGGACGAAGTCGTATCGTGGTTTGTATGGCGTATGTGTACATCGATTTCACGAGGAACGTTTTGTCAACCAGTTTCGCAAATGAAATAATCAACGAATCCTTCGCGGTCGGTCGCGCCGGACTATGTACACGCAATTTTCCAATTAAAGAAGACCATTCGTAAAGAACGCAACGTGAATGCGGAGAGCGATATAATCAAGTGCGTGTAACAAATGGAAGTCGTAAGCGAGGATGAAATCGCTGAATCTGTGGCTCGACGTGCGTCACCATTTCCACATGACTACCTGTTACGATGCGACACGGTTTTTCTTGATTATTTAATGCTGCGTACTGCGTGGTTTCTCTCTAGAGTGAATGTGCAACTGAAAAAAAGTTGCGGCGCATAATGATAAGAATTTCGAATCGGGTTAAAACTTCACTGTTATTATTTCATTATTTATTCTATCTTCACTGTTATCGTTTCTCCATGCTCTTATTTGTGAATCCATTAAAATTAAAATATGCAACGTTTGTCTTTAATATTTAATACAGAAGCCTCTATTTACCATTTGGTTGGAAAAAGTTGTCATAAACACAAATAACAGAAATCAGCTAAAAAAAAAGCAATGAGGAAAAAACTAACAGGAGACTGAAAATATTATACATACATATATGCTGTTGCGCGTAAACATCGTTGATTTAATCCCATCTGTAAATATTAACAAAAATAACGGGCACAGCCAAGCTGCCGTTCCACGTGTCATAATTCAACGCTACGTGTCGGGAAAAGCTCGGATAACAATGGCGGAGCTAGCAACCCTCGCGTGTTCCATTCGGTATCGCGATACTTTCAGAGTCGATCATTTTAATCATGCTCGTGGCCCCATGATATTTGTTACTCCGACATTGCAATATCGTAACCGGGAGCGTTATTGCCAGGGACATTGGCGATAGTAAATCCATTGGTTCGGCAATATCGCGGCTGGACCACGCCGGCTTGGCACCCGTTTAGACTCGATTTTAATTTTCCCCTGTGCGACAAGCAAGACGGCCATGAATTCATAAATCGGAAGGAGATTCGCCGAATCTTGAATTTGCACACGTCTAATTTACGAGTTTCAGCACATCGTTCTGAATATTTTGATAAATTCTTGCAGGTATTTTGTTAATCTATTGTGACCACGAGTAATCTTTACTTACCATTATTGAAATAAGTTTGACAACGATGTACTCTCTTCACGTATTTACGAAAATGTCATCTATACTTCAATTAAATTCATTATTTTGCTATTTTTATTATCTATGTGGTTGCATGCTCACTCAAGGTAAGGAACAACAAAATGTATGTTCTCCATTAGTGTGGTGTGTAAATAAATTTTTAATTAAAGCTGATCGCACGTGGAATTTATTAAAAAACGTACAAAAATTTCTTGCCTACCGTGATGGTTCGCGTTACGTCGTACTCACTGTTTTTCAATATTTCGTCCCAGTTGACACGTGAAACTGAATTTTATGTGCTTACACACATTCCATACTGACGTGTGATCGAATTTACAATATCTACAACATTATTCGCTAAATATTTTAGTCGGAATGCATCCCGAACGCTCTCGCGAGATATTTTAGATTGATACTGAATTCCTAATCGAAAGAAAACACGCGCTCGAGTAGGGATTTTCGTATCCAGATTATGGAAGACGGATCCAAAGTTTGCCGGTAGTGGATTGGCAATCTCAACCAGCGTTTGCCGGAGGACCGTTCACGGAGCGCAGATTACTGCGAAGAAACATATCCTCGGCAACGTGTTCGTGGCCGTTGTTGGTCTTGGATCCCCTTACTTCACTATTTTCCATTCTTTCCCTCTACCCGCATTTATTCCTTGAACAAATGGAAACGTGTTGTTGTAAGTCCTCTTCTGTAGGTTCCTCAGAGCAATGATCTCATTGCATAGAAGAAAAAGAAGTCGACGAGGTGGAAGAAGAAACAATTCTTCTCCTTTTGTACGTTCTTCGACAACGGTCTTCTTGATGCGTGTAAGAATAAAGAAACGAAAAGCGCAAGAGTAGTCAGAATGCCTTCGTGAACCTCCGGTCAATGATTACAGCCAAGGTGTGCATTGGTGGTGATCGGTGAGCAAAATTTCCTACTAATTATCCGCGGGTCCAGGTATCCTTTACCACCAGCCTGAAAAGAATTTGTCGTGCGTTAATCGCGAACGAGATCTCTTCACCGGACGACAACAGCGGTGATGTTTTTATTTGCGAGACGTTGTTAACTCAAGAGACGCTTTTTTCATTATTTCGTAACGTGAGACCCTTTTAATCAAAAGTCGGATTCTGCATTGTACTGCTTCGTCCCAATTATTCCGAGTCGAGCCGAAACTTGTACTCACTTCATTGTCACGATCCCAGGTCCTTCTAATGGGCGCATTATATGCAAGATTCGAGATCGTTTGCTAAATAGTTTGTTCTTGTTTATATTGCATAAAATCGCTGACAATTATTTGGACAATAGAGATTTTATATTTTACGCTCTATGTAACTACTTCAATTTTATTGTAAGCGAAGTAAGAACCTTTTCCCGCGGACAAACTGATTAATTTCGATCGGTTCGATAATGCAAGATTGAAAATTTACGATAGGTTCTTACGCAGTGAAATGGACGAGCGTTTCTCGGATGGGTTGAACAAATTTTTACTTTTCTGTGGGAAAGCGGATTGCGGAGGGAAAGAGCTTTTTATCCGCTCGTATATTGAACCTGCCGCGTAAACAGTTTAATTGGCATTTAAACTGCACGCGGTAAATTTAGATGCTCGACATCCATTTATTTCCGTTAAGGTATTGCGTTCGACGATCGCGATTAATTAATTTCCTGGCTGTTTCAACGTACACCGTGTTCTCGATTAAAAATATTATTAACATACATTATCGACTATTAATATTAACGTCATTGGTAAAATAAGCTGGGTCTTTGAAGTCAATATTTTATGAGAATCTTTTTAAATCCTTCCGACTGATCGTAAGCGTAAAGTAAAGCAAGACCCAATATATTCGATGTAAATTTGATAATGAACGATGATTTTCTTTTAATGAATAAATTTACAAAAAAATTCTATTTTCAGAGGAATTGTAGACGAATTGCATTTACTATCGACTCCCAATAAAACTGTATGTATAATTAATCATGTCTATAAACTGCGTTCACCGCAGATCCACAGTTTACGTTTCGTTTAACACAAAATTAAATTAAATTCAGCATCGATATCAACATTCCTCATTAGCAAACAAACAAGGAAACAAATTAACCTCCCTTCAAGTTGCGAACCAGTTAATTGAAGCTTCACGTTTTTAATTTTGTCAATATTAACTGCCAAATAAAGATCGTCCCGCTCTAACTAAACACATCACTCTTTATCTATCCTTCTCTTTCTCACTTTGGTACGTAGGACCTCGCGACGATTCATCATCGGCTTCCACTTAATTGCATCTTCAATTTACCGAGAAAGAATCTAACACCTTCCATCAATTTCGTCGCGTCAAAAGTAACGCCAAAAAAGGGGTGGAAGAAATTTATAAAGGGAGTTTAAAAATGAAATTTGCCACTTACCACCGCCGCCGCCGCCGCT